>NW_018404790.1:555665-608864 GCF_002113885.1 Mizuhopecten yessoensis | reverse complement strand
AGGGTCTGGGGATAAGAACATCAGTGTCTTAAAGGATGTGGAAATAGGGGGTTTGAGGGTCGGGGGTCGGGGGTCGGGGGATAAACAATGTCAATTAATGTCTGGGGATATGAACATCAGGGTATGGGGGTCAGGAGGTTTGGATCAGGCATTCTGGAGATCAGGTAGGGGGTATTAGAGGGTCAAAGTCTGAGGGTCGGAGAGTGTTGATCCGAGGGTCAAATTCTGATGTCTGATGAACAAGGAGTAGATTAGGAAGGTCAGAGTTTGGGAATCAGGAATGCGATTGGGGTATAGGAGGGTTGGGTTCTAGGGATCAGGGCTTGGATGGTCAGGGTCAGATATTTAATATATTTTAACATTGTTTAGATCTGAAAAATCAGTAACATATTGATTAATAATATGAAAGGGAAGTCTAATTGTAACTAAATTTCTTATAAATAAAAAGAGCTTAGCTTGAAATGTTCATTAAGAGAACTTTTCTTGATAGAACTGTCTGTGATATTTATGTATTTGTGATTTGTTTTGTTCAGAGAACGTCTAAAATCTTCTGTTATAACTTCGGTTAATGCTGAATAAATATCATTGACCGTTTATAATTCGTTTGTGTTGTAAATATCAAAAGCTCCAATTACAAACTTCTTGTGCACTAGGGACACATTGATCTTATATATATGACCACATATGAAATAGAAATATTGGAGAACAATGTGTTGTATGTATATAGTATGTAATTCAATATAATGAAAGTGTGAATGCAGACATCTTGTATCTGATGAAAAAATGGAAGACAGTGTTCACAACAAGGTGCTATTTTTAGACAATGCAGGAATGGTGGTTGTGAAAATACAGGAAGCAAACTTTAACGAAAAGAAAAGAGAATTATTAATATATTCATATTATCTCAATATTAACGAAAAGAGAAATTGAAGTTTCCATCAAAAGTGATAATAGATGGTACAGTCTGTAGCTGTGGGAACTGTAGCTTTCACTGGGAAACACTAAACAACAAAAAAATGAATTCTACCACTTAATCTTTCTAATTTTACCAGTTTACTTCAATTAGCATTGAATTTTACAAAACACAATCTAAATAATAAATTCATGACCTAACTTAATGACGTACCATCTAAATAATATATGCATGGGATAACTTAATGATGTACTATCTAAATCATATCTGCATGGCCCAAATTACGGAAACACTCTCTAAATTAGCGGAGCACCATTTAAATTTAAAAACCATATCCAAGTTATCGGGACATGGACTAGGTTTCAGGAACAACAACCAATTTTCAGGAACATAACACCTCATTTAAGAGTGTGCCTTTGTTCCCGAAAACTAGTCATTGCTGGCCGTGTTGTCAGTATAGCTATGCGAACACGGCCGCTCTAATTCCGTAATCCAAACGATATAATAACCAAGGTCGATAGTACACTTATATTTACTTCGAATGAAATAAATAAAGACCACGGAAATAATGCTTATTTTGTACTACGGCCAGGGTTAGGATCGAAATGGACGACCATTTGAGAATGATGCATAACTTTTACCGTATTGCTGAACTGATGCTTTGATATATCACTCCAGAGACACATAAAGCCAGTATGTACGTCTCTGATCACTCATATGATAATCAAAGACACAATATGAACTCTCAATATAAACGATATTTAATAACGAACGAAAAGTACGTCCCGATGTCGTATACAACTTATATTACGTAAACTATATCCCCCGGCTCTGTGCGGTTTCTATTTGCTAATTGTCCAGTATTTATTGATCAATTCGTGCAAATGATGAACCGATTGTGTAAATGTTCATAAACGAACCACTGTATATATATATATATGTTAAGACAGTTTACGTTCCTTCTTTGTTCATATACCTTTCAATCGTTGTTAATAGTTTTGTGATTTATATAATCCTCTTAGTAAGGGGTTCCCGATCACCTGTCCTCTAAGCTTTTAATTTCTATTGTATTTAATATAAATGTATTTTATTCATATTTGGTTTTTTTAATCATTACTTATATAATTGTAATTAAATAGAACTTTATCTTTCCTGTTCTGTCGTAAGAATATCCCTTCTGAGTTAATGTTTCATGTTATACTATTTAAGGTTTAACTTTCTATTTAGTTTAGGTTATCGGGTGATAAATAATCGGCGAAGCAGATAAAGATAAATTAATTTACCCGGGTTCCATTGTAGCTATCACCCGATAACCTAAACTGAATAGAAAGTTAATCCTTTTATTTATAGCCTTTTTCTTTACATAAAACGCGTCCTTTTATGTCATCAAAGTAAACGTATGTAAATGAACACAAAACCCAGCCGTCCTGTCAGTCAACAACGTGACGTCATCGGAATGTATGAATTTCAACAATGTATGTTTACATTTCAACAATATATCTTTTGCAAGAATTCACTAATGAGTTACAAATCTGGTATCCAAGGTACTCCTGTTAACTTCCTAAAACAGCAATGTAAACTCCCGGGTTGTTGACACTTCGAGTGATAATGACAATGATCTCCACAAAGGCTTTCATTAGAAAATTACCATTTAAGTTATGTACACTTATGTGTTTAAAGTGAACGAAATTTTCGAAATATCTTGTTTCTTTATTCATTTAAAGCGAACTTAGCCATTTCAGAAAGATAATGTGCATCCGTATGTCAGTTATCAAAACTAGAAAATAAAATGAAAATAAAATTCCACAGTAGAATAATATACATTATTTACAAAATATATCATCACATTTTGTCATTGAATTGAAACAGGTGTTCTGTTTTAGAAGAACACTTTCCAGGTGTAGCTAAAATACACAACTGAGAAACGAATACCTAGATGTTGTGAACGGTAAAACATTACATAGATAGATATATATATATAACAACTTCACTGATAAACATTTTGTCTTTATATATATCACAGTCGCTGGATCTGAGAACACAGAGCTAGCCAAGGGTTACGATCCGGTCTTCCTAGTAGGTAGATCGTACCAGATCGTAGTAACCCTTGGTTAGCGAAGATGGGTTTCTGTTTAAGCTAGTACACAATCCAAGCTTACTTCTGTGTACAGTAAAATCTCGATATAATGCCCCTCGTTTTATTGGCCACTTTCCGTACCGCCAACTCATTTCAAGACCACTCTTCATTTTTTTCTTAAATCAATAAATCATAAATTTCGGTGATCCGTATAAGGACATTATACATTACAGGCACACGTAAAAAATATATCGCAGGTCCAGTGTCTTTTTTTTCTATGAATTTTTAATCACCATACAATATCAGAGAAAGAGTTAAGAAAAAAAATCGTCCCTTAATTCTGTAAAATGTTAAAATATCAGTGCTCTGTGGAAAAATTAACTTCAATGAAGAAGAGAATGTAGATTTACTCCAGCGTATGATATATCCAACAATTTATCAAACCACGTTCGTTATCTCGAACTCTTTTAACTCGAAGACCCCGTTTATCTCGAAGTATTTCTCCGGTCCCGGCCAAGTCTCTTCTTTATCGTAGTAAATAAAACTCTGATAATTCGAACCCTGAAAAGCCGAAAATTTGGATACCTCGAAGTAAGATATTTTTTAGCTTTAATGAATTAATGTGTTACATGTACGATATAATATGTTTGTGTGTGTTTTCATTTACAGAATCAACTATGCGTACGCTCCATTACAGTGATTTGTTTTACACTTGCGCACTTTCATTTCCGCATTGTATAGTACGAGGACGAAGACAGCGAGCACTTTAGAAGTAAAACTTGACGGACTTGCAAATACAAATGCAGACCTGGAAAGACTTTGCCAAGATCTAGTCTAGCCAAAAACAACATTTAATCACTAGCCCCGTCCATATCTAATAACCAATTCACGATATGGTCCAACCGTTTTTATCGCGTTAAACGAAAGTACGTTTTTCGGAAATAACTTACTCTACAGTATTTTGTGTAAGCGTGTTTATTAAAACTACATACCTGTATTTTTTATATTATTATAACTTAAGCATTGGTTATTAATAAAATCAACAAATGCTAGTGCTATGTCCAAACAGCATTTCATACCAAATTTATGAACCCGCATAACTTCAATACTCGGATAATTCGAAGTTTTCCCACGACCCTGTCGACTTCGAGATAGCTCGATAGTTTTTCTTCTGTTCATCTGTTGTGTAGATATGTCTGTTACTTATCTGTCTGTATGGCTGTTACGTGTATGAACGTCTGTTGGATATCTTTACGTCTGTTGTGTTCTGTCTGTAAGTGTAACATGCTGTGTATCTGTCTGTTCATCTGTTGTGTACCTGTCTGTACGTTTGTTACTGTTTGTACGTCTGTTGCGGGCCTGTACGTCTGTTGTGCATCTGTTTGTATGTCTGCTATGTATCTGTAAGTACGTCTGTTACATGGTTGTACAATTGTTGTGAAACTGATTGTATGTCCGTAATACCTCATTGTATCGTTTGTTGTATATATGTCTGTACGTCTGTTACGTATCTAACTATATGTATGTGTACATATTTGTACGCCTATTGCATGTGTGTTCGTCATTAGTGTACCTGTCTGTTCGTCTTTTACGTTATTGTACGTCTGTTGTGTATCTTACGTCGCTTACGTGTGTGTCGTCGGTAGTGTATCTGTCTGTACGTCTGTTGATGTATGTACGTCTGTGTTACATGTCTGTACGTCTGTGTTACATGTCTGTACGTCTGTGCTACATGTCTGTACGTCTGTGTTACACGTCTGTACATCTGTGTTACACGTCTGTACGTCTGTGTTACATGTATGTACGTCTGTGTTACACGTCTGTACGTCTGTGTTACATGTATGTACGTCTGTGTTACATGTATGTACGTCTGTGTTACACGTCTGTACGTCTGTGTTACATGTATGTACGTCTGTGTTACATGTATGTACGTCTGTGTTACACGTCTGTACGTCTGTGTTACATGTATGTACGTCTGTGTTACATGTATGTACGTCTGTGTTACACGTCTGTACGTCTGTGTTACATGTATGTACGTCTGTGTTACATGTATGTACGTCTGTGTTACACGTCTGTACGTCTGTGTTACATGTATGTACGTCTGTGTTACATGTATGTACGTCTGTGTTACACGTCTGTACGTCTGTGTTACATGTATGTACGTCTGTGTTACATGTATGTACGTCTGTGTTACACGTCTGTACGTCTGTGTTACATGTATGTACGTCTGTGTTACATGTATGTACGTCTGTGTTACACGTCTGTACGTCTGTGTTACATGTATGTACGTCTGTGTTACATGTATGTACGTCTGTGTTACACGTCTGTACGTCTGTGTTACATGTATGTACGTCTGTGTTACATGTATGTACGTCTGTGTTACACGTCTGTACGTCTGTGTTACATGTATGTACGTCTGTGTTACATGTATGTACGTCTGTGTTACACGTCTGTACGTCTGTGTTACATGTATGTACGTCTGTGTTACATGTATGTACGTCTGTGTTACACGTCTGTACGTCTGTGTTACATGTATGTACGTCTGTGTTACATGTATGTACGTCTGTGTTACACGTCTGTACGTCTGTGTTACATGTATGTACGTCTGTGTTACATGTATGTACGTCTGTGTTACACGTCTGTACGTCTGTGTTACATGTATGTACGTCTGTGTTACATGTATGTACGTCTGTGTTACACGTCTGTACGTCTGTGTTACATGTATGTACGTCTGTGTTACATGTATGTACGTCTGTGTTACACGTCTGTACGTCTGTGTTACATGTATGTACGTCTGTGTTACATGTATGTACGTCTGTGTTACACGTCTGTACGTCTGTGTTACATGTATGTACGTCTGTGTTACATGTATGTACGTCTGTGTTACACGTCTGTACGTCTGTGTTACATGTATGTACGTCTGTGTTACATGTATGTACGTCTGTGTTACACGTCTGTACGTCTGTGTTACATGTATGTACGTCTGTGTTACATGTATGTACGTCTGTGTTACACGTCTGTACGTCTGTGTTACACGTCTGTACGTCTATGTTACATGTATGTACGTCTGTGTTACACGTCTGTACGTCTATGTTACATGTATGTACGTCTGTGTTAAACGTCTGTACGTCTGTGTTACACGTCTGTACGTCTATGTTACACGTCTGTACGTCTGTGTTACACGTCTGTACGTCTATGTTACATGTATGTACGTCTGTGTTACACTTCTGTACGTCTATGTTACACGTCTGTACGTCTGTGTTACACGTCTGTACGTCTATGTTACATGTATGTACGTCTGTTGCGTGTTTGCACGTCTGTTGGGTATCTTTACTTCTGATGTGTTCTGTCTGTATGTCTGTTACGGGTTTGTACGTCTGTTATGTTTCTGTCTGTATGTCTGTTACATGTTTGTTCGCGTGATCAAACACGATCAATGACCAGTGGTAGAGCGTATGACTAGGAACATAGAGATTGAGGGTTCGATCCCCGGTGGAAGCACACTATTCTCTTTCCTAGCACAAACGGTGTGGTGACAGAGAGTTATAACCTGGTTTGTGGTGTTCGGGGGCGAACATATTTAAAAAGGGGGGAGTATTGTGGCAGGTTTTAATTGTACATAGGATTAAGGTCGCCTTATAGCTTCGAATTTCCCTTTAGCTCAGAGGTAGAGCGTCCGACTAGGGACCTAGAGATCGAGGGTTTCATCCCCAGTGGAAGCACACTATTCTCTTACCTGTTACAACTGTTTGATTCAGGTTAAATTGGCATCTTACATTGGCATTAACTTTCTACCCCTTCAAACAATTTCCAATATGATTTTAAAACAGATCAACACAACTTCCCAAATTAACCAGACCGAAGGCAAAAAAAAAGTCTCTTTCAAAACCAAGGAGTAATACTACCTGTGAGTTTCTTTTATTTATGTGTCTATATATATGCTTTTTTAGCCCACCATCATCTGATGGTGGACTATTCGAATGGCCCTGCGTCCGTGGTCCGTCCGTCCTTAAACAAGTCTTGTTATCGCTATTTCTCAAGAAGTTACCAGAGGGATCTTTCTCAAATTTTATATGTAGGCTCCCCTTGTCCCAAGTTCTCCAGGTCAACTTTTGAGACTGATTGGATAAGTACAATCACCAAATAATAGAATCAATATATGGTATTACAATGTAAAGAGGTTTTTTATCTTCACATACGCATACTAATATTTGTGTTCAAAATTGATTAGGGAAGGACAGTGATAAAGAGCATGAGGAGGAGGAGGAGGAGGAGGAGGAAAGTGATGATGACAACATACATACAACTGCAAGATTAGGATTGGACGGGAAGCGTGCAGCAACCTCTGCTCTACTGTCTATGAGATGTGGGTATTTTGTTTGTGAAGAAATCAATAGTTTTAAAGTAATCTGACATCTTTCAAGTTATTTGCAAACAAATCATGACACAAAGATAGCTTTCAAACTTGTCAGTTAAGTTATTCATGACACATGTGTGGAAAGGAAACTTCCAACAGACTTCAAAACATATCATAATTAATCATTTATTCTGGTCATGCATTTGACCCTTGACTGTCAAGAGTCAATTAATCTTTTGCTCCAAACATTGAGAGTCAAAGCTAATAACAAAGAAAATGTCATTCTAAAGTCAGGAGTCAAAGCTAATTTTGGGGAGTCAAAAACATAGTTTCAGGGGTCAAATGGAAGCCCTGATTTCTTAAATGAAGAAATATTGAACTCCAGTGCTCCAGATAATTTTTTAACCAGTGAGTAAATATACTCCTACTTTCCAGTCTTGCTGGTTGAGTCAAAAGAGTAAATAAGATTTTCAACATGAAGTTAATACATGCAGGGGACAACATCACGCAGCCTCATGAATCTTGACTTATAATCTCTTAATATACTGTCAATTACCTTTCTGTGACACCTTAATATACTGTCAATTACCTTTCTGTGACACCTAAATATACGGTCAATTACCTTTCTGTGACACCTTAATATACTGTCAATTACCTTTCTGTGACACCTTAATATACTTCATGTCACATATAAGTTTGTCAATGATTTGACGCACTATTAATGTTACATTAAAACTTTTGAAACAAAGAGACCCAAAAAGGGTTGTTTGTTTTCCTAGGTCAGCCGTGTGGTTTGTCAGTTTAAAAAAAAAAGTCGAGAAGATTCCGGATTGTGTATACAAGTTTTCAAACATTCAAGAGTAAACGATATTAAGCCTGCGTAACTTGTATGCATATTTAAGCATTTTTTTGTGAGTAAAATGTGTGGCTTATCTGAATCAGTGGAACTCTATTAAAATAAAGCAATGGGTCCAATCAATTTCAAATACTAATATATGATAAGTGAAGGTGGGTACATTCATGTGAGTGATGTAATTTTAAGAAAGCATTTTAATTTGAATGCTTGGGATTTTCTTTTTTACATGTAATTTTTCATATTCCTATAAATGCATAATACCCAAATGAAATGGTATTTGTCATGAATATGAACATTCTTTTGAGTGCTTGCTAAAATAATTTTGTAGAACATCTAATCAATTTATATGATTTTGCATTACAGCATCGAATGAACAAAATACCATGCCTGGAGCTAGTCAACAGCAGGTTAATCCAGCACAGCTGCTTACCTGTGTGTCAAGCACTACTCAACAGTTGAATCCACTGATGCTACCAACTACTCCTGTGTCAAGCACTCCTCAACAGTTGAATCCACTCAATCCACTGATGTTACCAAGTACTTCTGTGTCAAGCACTCCTCAACAATTGAATCCACTCAATCCACTGCCACTACCTACTACTTCTGTGTCAAGCACTCATCAACAATTGAATTCACTCAATCCACTCATGCTACCAACTACTCCTGTGTCAAGCACTCCTCAACAATTGAATCCGCTCAATCCACTGATGCTACCAACTACTCCTGTGTCAAGCACTCCTCGACAGTTGAATCCACTCAATCCACTGATGTTACCTAGTACTTCTGTGTCAAGCACTCCTCAACAATTGAATCCACTCAATCCACTGATGCTACCAACTACTGTGTCAAGCACTCAACAATTGAATCCACTCAATCCACTGATGCTACCAACTACTCCTGTGTCAAGCACTCCTCAACAGTTGAATCCACTCAATCCACTGATGCTACCAACTTCTGTGTCAAGCAATCCTCAACATTTGAATCCACTCAATCCACTGATGCTACCAACTTCTGTGTCAAGCACTCAACAATTGAATCCACTCAATCCACTGATGCTCCCAACTACTGTGTCAAGCACTCAACAATTGAATTCACTCAATCCACTGATGCTACCAACTACTCCTGTGTCAAGCACTCCTCAACAATTGAATCCACTCAATCCACTGATGCTACCAACTACTGTGTCAAGCAATCCTCAACATTTGAATCCACTCAATCCACTGATGCTACCAACTACTGTGTCAAGCACTCCTCAACAATTGAATCAACTCAATCCATTGATGCAACCAACTCCTGTGCAAAGCAGCCATCAACATCAATTCAATCCAGTGCAGCTCTTCACTACAAGCAATCAGCAACAGTATCAATGTCAGTATTAGATCTTCTGACAGATGTTAGAACAACCTTTTATGAGGATAACTGTGAGGAATTGATATCAGGGCCAACTTGTATAAAACATCTCAAAGTTAAGGAAAATCTCAAGCAATGTATTGTCTATGGGAAATGTTAGACTTGAGGAAATCTCAAGAGTTGAGATGTTTTATACAAGTGGGCCCAGGAACTCAAATGAATAGTCAACAAGACGGTGACCTCTCGGATAAAATACAGAAATTGAAAAATGAAAAAAAAAAAAAGTTGTAAAGGTATAGTTTAATTAATAGAAGCCAAAGAAGGGGTTTAAAGCATAGCTTTAATAAAATGAACAAGCTTTAATAAAATGAAATTAACTTTGATTGTAAAGTTAATTACGGGAAAGAAAAAGCAGAGCATTTAAGATAAGTTATTTACTATTATAAAATTTAAGGATAAGACTGTTTTAGTTTTAAATATGAAAATATTTTGTGTTGTAGATGTTGAAAGAAAATGGAATATCTTCTACTGATCGTGAGGATGCAGATATATTTCCTACTGGAAAATCAATGGTATAACACATTAAAACTGAGTATTTCTAGTAGTATCAGAAGGCCAATGCAGTGCTTAAATTATAAAAAAAATCACAATCTAGGTTAAGAAACTTAAACATGTAATTGTCAATGTTCTAGAAAACAGATAAACGACCAATTTATTGCATTTCAATGACCAAATTTTCATTCAAGTTATTTGTATTTTATTAATTACATCACATCAGAAAGAGATAGAGGCAATGCAGACTTGAAGACTGCGGTGAAGGAGGTGATGCCAATGGTATTTACCCACCAAGAAATGGTATCATGATGTTTAAAAGGTCAGAAGAGCAGTAGATCTACTTCCTATACCAACGATCATCTTTTGACCCTGAAAGGAGGGATTATTTTGAAGGTAAGTTTGCAGTATTTTATGAGGTAAAACTATTTTACTCCATCATTTACTGCCAGAGTTAAAAACTAGAAAATTTCTGTAAGACAAATGTCCCCACTGCCATGTGAAATTAGTTTCAGTGTTCTATAAAAAGTTACAATCACTTTGATCTTAATACCCTAAAATATGCACACACACAAGGTACTACACTTAAAGTTAATAAGTTGATTTTAATATTCAAGATGTTTTTTCTGTATGTTATTACCATCTCCATAACATATTTGAAAAGGATGTAAGAGGTATTACCATATTTGACCTTTGTATAAAGTTTGACCAAAATCTGTGAAAGGATGAAGTTGCTAAGTGTTTAAATTGAATCAGTTAATGATTTTCTATATATAGCAAGTGTGACCTTGGCCTTGACATTGGATCCCTGAAATACAACGATGTCCGAAGTATACTCATACTTGACCTTTGTAAAAGTTTGACCAATATCTGTCAAAGAATGAAGTTGCGAAGTGTTTACATTGCATCGGGACGGGACGGGTGTTTACATTGAATCGGGACAGGACAGGACGGACATGGGCAACACTATATGCCCCCCACCCCCCACCCCACCCCACCCATTTTATGGCGGAGGCATAAACATTCTCTAATAATGTTATTTATGTAAACTATCATTGTACATTGTGAGAGCTACTCGGTGGAGGGGAAGCATGACTATATGTCACCTAGTAAGGCCTATTCCAGTAAAACATCTATCCCGTCCCAGGACTCAAGGTTTTGTTTAGGGGTTCCACCCTTAGAATTTCATTAATAATTTGCATTGATGTTTTAGGCAAGCAACCCCACCTTGGACAGAAGTAATCTATTTTGGATTTCTTGGGTCAGGTAGATTTTTGGACTAACCCTAAAAACTGTCTAAAGAAATATTGAAAGAACTCCTGTTTTAGCAGAATTATTATTATGAGAAAATATGGAAACAATGCTTTTAAGATAAATTTGACTTTGTATGTTTCAGTACTATTGATGAAGAGACTCAGCCTTACCAACACTAATTTTTTACGATCAAAGCTGAGAAACTGGTTGAAAATGTACCGAGATATGTACAATAACAACGAGAATTCAATACAGACATCCAACAGACCAGGTATTTAATGTAAAATATTAGCAGGTTAAAAAAATAAAGTTGTTTCTGGTCATGATCATTACACATTTTAGAACAGTAATTAATTGATATAAATGTGTTTTTGATTAATTATTATATTCGTTAGGGGTGGGGGTGGGGTGTATACTGGAATCAGCTTGTCTGTCCGTCTGTCTGCCTGTCCGTAGACAATTTTTGTCCATACAACTCCTTCTAAAGTGATGAACCGATTTCAACGAAACTTTCCAGATATAATAACTACCACCTAAAGTTGTGCATCCAGGTTTTCTTTTTTCATTCTGTCCCTGTTTTTGGAGCAATGGCCCTTTGTTGAAAAATACCTGTCCTGACACTTTTTCTAATCTACTGGGCCAATTTCACATTTTTTTTACAGATATGGTAACTGCCCCCTGACGTTGTGCATCCAAGTAGTACTTTTTTTTTTATTGTAACCCTTTTAAAAAGAGTTATGATTCTTTGTTGAATGAACCTTTGTCCGTCTCATAAACTACCGGGCCGATTTCAATGGAACCTGTACAGAAATTGTAATAATCCCCTGATGCCGTGCATCAGGCTAATGATTTTTTTTTCCATTTTGGCCCTTTTTTGAGGAGTTATGCCACTTTGTTAAATAATCTCTGCACCGACATCTTTTTTTTTTAACTAATAAGACAATTTTAGCAAAACTGGTTCATCTGGGTTAACAAGATTTGTTATGTAAGTATGTTTTGGCATGGGGAGGGAGTACTGGAAGTATGTCAGTGACCAGTATACTTAAATAAGTGTACAGCTCAGTCAATAAATACCTCATTACTGGTGGGAGACTATGGATTGCTTTGCAATGCTTTGCCTTAGTAAGCCTTTAGCTTACAGTTCTGGTTTAAATAGGAGCGGGGATATAAGTTAGCCTCTGGCTTACAGTTCTAGTTTTCTTTCAGTTCAAAATATATATATTGATGTTTTTAACATTGTTTTCATTGTTTCAGACAACTGAACAGGATGAATACTTATCAATGCCGAAGAAAAAAAAAAGAAAAACTATACAGGACGCATACCCTTTCTCAGAGCTGGTGCAAAAAACACCTTTGTGAACTAAAAAACTGATATAAAGACAAAACATATATGTGATGTGAACAATCGGCAGTACTGATTAGTTTCAACTTAGAACTATGAATTTGTTATAATAATGTCTCCCCTTAGAAACATCGCAAACACAAATTTCTAGTTATCCTATACAAGTGTGATATCAGCAAAAATATTGATTTGAATGGTAGATATTAGACTGAGAAATTTATTTATTTCAAATTTGAGCTGCATACATATGGATGCAGTAAAATAAAATCTGTATTTAATTATTGTCTGTCTTTTAGTTAACAGTTTGTCTTTACATTTTAACTCTACTGTAGTTTAAGTGCATGTACACGTTATTTGTATACCTACTGTGCATGAAGATATAGTGAAATATTGGGCTTTAGCGGGAAGATATTAATCACCGTCGAAGGATTAACACAATAATTGTGAGCTTTTAGTAAAAAGCACAGAAATTAATAAAGTAAAAGTAGCCGGAGTTGCAAAGAACTAAACAACGTGTAAAATTATCAACAGATGAGCAAAATAGAAAAGGGGGAATGTCGCCAAAGCAATGAGTAATACCAAGCTGTGAAAAGATGATAGCTCCATAATGCTGTCAGTTTTAACGGCGATAGAAATTAAAGGTAACATCGAAATCACATATAGAAACCTACAATTGTAAGCAAAGCAAGCTTAGCCAAATTGGTTTGAAACATCCGAATAGCAGCTAGATCTGTTGATAAACTACTGATTGAAACTATAAGCCGTAAATGTGGTCGAGGGTGTAAGATGTTAGGTCCATTATCCAACTTTCCTCCTACTAAGTGTGATGCTATGATGTTATGGGTGCCAGAACTGTGTCTGAGGTTAAAACCAATGAGACAGTATATCCAGCACTGAACCAAGGCAATAAGATATCTCCAAATAAGATACTCCCAATAAGATACTTCCCAATAAGATACTCCCAATAAGATACCCCCCACTAAGATACTCCCAATAAGATACCTCCCAATAAGATACTCCCAATAAGATGCCTCCCACTAAGATACTCCCAATAAGATACTCCCAATAAGATACTCCCAATAAGATACCTCTCAATAAGATACTCCCAATAAGAATAAGATACTCCCAATAAGATACTCCCAATAAGATACCTCCTAATAAGATACCTCCCAATAAGATACTCCCAATAAGATACCTCCCAATAAGAATAAGATGCTCCCAATAAGATACTCCCAATAAGATACTCCCAATAAGATACCTCCCAATAAGATACCTCCCAAAAAGCTCCCAATAAGATACCTCCCAATAAGATACTCCCAATAAGATACTCCCAATAAGATACCTCTCAATAAGATACTCCCAATAAGAATAAGATACTCCCAATAAGATACTCCCAATAAGATACCTCCTAATAAGATACCTCCCAATAAGATACTCCCAATAAGATACCTCCCAATAAGATACTCCCAATAAGATTCCTCCCAATAAGATACTCCCAATAAGATACCTCCCAATAAGATACTCCCAATAAGATACCTCCCAATAAGATACTCCCAATAAGATACTCCCAATCAGATAGCTCCCATTAAGATACCTCCCAATAAGATACTCCCAATAAGATACCTCCCAATAAGATACCTCCCAATAAGATACTCCCAATAAGATACCTCCCAATAAGATACTTCCCAATAAGATACCTCCCAATAAGAAATCTCCCAATAAGATACCTCCCAATAAGATAATCCCAATAAGATACTCCCAATAAGATACCTCCCAATAATATACTCCCAATAAGATACCCCCAATAAGATACCTCCCAATAAGATACTCCCAATAAGATACTCCCAATAAGATACCTCCCAATAAGATACCTCCCAATAAGATACTCCCAATAAGATACCTCCCAATAAGATACTCCCAATAAGATACCTCCCAATAAGATACTCCCAATAAGATACCTCCCAATAAGATACTCCCAATAAGATACTCCCAATAAGATACCTCCCAATAAGATACCTCCCAATAAGATACCCCCAATAAGATACCTCCCAATAAGATACTCCCAATAAAATACTCCCAATAAGATACCTCCCAATAAGATACCTCCAATAAGATACCTCCCAATAATATACTCCCAATAAGATACTCCCAATAAGATACCTCCCAATAAGATACTCCCAATAAGATACTCCCAATAAGCTACCTCCCAATAAGCTACCTCCCAATAAGATACTCCCAATAAGATACCTCCCAATAAGATACCTCCCAATAAGATACTCCCAATAAGATACCTCCCAATAAGATACCTCCCAATAAGATACTTCCAATAAAATAATGATGGCGACCATAGAACCTGCTTCGTCAATCTGCATCTCTTGACAGCCCGTGTTGTAAGATTGTCCGTCAATAGTAGATGTGATGTAGGTTGAGATCGGTAATAAAAGAGATATAACAGAGAAGGTTGGTTGTGCATACAGAGAACTGTGTCAGGCAAATGGAAGATGTTAGATATACAGCAGGAAAATGGAGTTGGCGACAAATACAATAATGAACTGGACCAAAAAAAGAAATTGAAATAGTTATTTCCAAGACTGTACGTGTTCTATAGTAGCTGTCTGGCCTCAAACACATGAAGTAAGTGTTTGAAAAATATGGTCTTATAATCCGAGGTTCTTATATATCTCTTTATCATAACCTAGTTCGTAGGTCGTCTCAAATCGGTTCACAAATTATTATCTGTCGTTATGCTAAATTGTACTAAATGTGATTTAAACGCCAACATTTTGTACTAAATGTGATTAAAACGCAAACATTTTGTACTGAATGTGATGAGAATAACACCACGACATTGTTCCTTAGATGATTACTGATGAAAACATACAAACGGTGCTTTAGATGTTGTTAAAACGACATATTAAAGGTTTCAAGAAAAAGAAAAAAATACGTACAAAATATTCATTTTATTCCACTATTCTGTCACTTAATGACTTTCTTTTTTATTATGACCGAGGGTCTTCTCTTTCTCGTTTTTACAAAACAATTTAATACAAAAAACAGTAGTAAGTGAGTTTTGATCTATGACTTTGTTTGTATGACACTTGAGAATACACTGCACTTACACATGCCCGGAGTTTTCACTGATTCCTTGGAGTTTTCAGACCTCCAACTTGTTTCAGATATGATAAGACTCTTGTGAAGAGGACAATATTGTCTTATTTCATTATCGATATACATGTATAAGCTTTCCTCTCTTGATGCACATATATTGTCTCCACCCATGGAATATGTCATGATAAAATTGAAGGCATGAGGTAAGCTTTTATTCAAATAAATTAAAATACAAAACAAAAAAAACCACTATTGGCCTTTCTGTCTCCTTCTGGGAAATCGCTCCCAATGTTTTTCAACCAAGAGTTGGAGGTTGGCTTAGATTGCTTAATCCTGCAATTGGAGCCATTTGGTCAATTTTACCGTTTTGCTGCCGCGCGATGTATATCAAAGGATTATATTGGTTTACTGCAAGGTGGCACGTACAGGGAATTCGATTTTATCATGACATACTCCAGCGGTGCAGGGAAAATATGTGTTTTTTTCGAGAATGTAAATCTTGGAAGATGCCTAAAATTATATCACTTTAAAACATAATCAACTTAAATTGACGTTTTATATGTTATAATATCAAATTCCAAAACAAAAACGTCTTATTAAAAGAATGCTCCAAATCAATAAAACTTGTAAACTTTCTGTTCGTAAAAATAATTCATCATTATTTAGTCATTTGTTGTGACATGCAATAATGAGACATCTATATACAAATGTACGTAGGACCCTGTATATTGAATGAACTAACTCTAACGCGCTTACAGTTCATATACAGTACACACCAAGTGTCTAACAGTCAGGCAAGAAATATCTGCACTATTATACACGCATATAGTTGATATAACCAAAACCATTATTTAAAGTAAGCACACAATTTAATTGGTAAGTTCTGAATAACATGCGAATAGTCAGTATTCAGATTCAAAAATGAAATAAATTCTAAATTATCCCCAACTATTATAAATTGGAAATTTACATGTGCAATCATAAGTTTGACAATTAAGAATGAGATTAAAAGATATGAACATAATATATTAAATATATCAAAATCAAGGTCTCATCTAGGCTTGCTTTCTATGTCCCAACACATAGGTTACCTGCAAACAAGGAAGACATCGCAGGCAGGCCTATCTAAATCCTCTCTGCTATTGGCATACAACAATTATAGATACATAAGTAGCTTTCGATTGTGACATATATACATCTCTATCATATATGCAAGATAAGTGAAGAGGTAAATATTATTGGAATTCAATATATGGGTTGGTAGCGGACGTGTTTGTGGATGAACCAACCAGATAATAAAAATACAAGTTTCTGTCATTTGGCGCTTAAAAATGGGCAAAGAAAAGATCATTGGAAAGTACAAATTAAACTGGAACCTCTCTGCAAAAACTGGTTCATTTTTGTTAAACTGGTAGTAGTTCGTTCCAATACAGCACAACGATTGGTCCGGTTTTTTTTAAAGAAATCACGACTGTTTACTTATCAACAATATATTGCATACATACCAGTAATTATTCACACTAGCCATACATGAAACATCCTTCATGTGCTAATCATAAAAACAAAAACAAAGGCCCGGTATAGCGTGGGTCGTTGGTTGTACGTCACAATTTGAAATTTGCATACGAATTGTTCAACCAATATATTGGTAAACAAAAATCGATCTTTTTGGCATGCAATATTTTAAATTTGCAAATTCAAAAACGCTTTTTTGCTGTAAAGCACTTCTCCCGCCATATGTTGGTATGTGATAATTACATTGTATTGACAGTAAATACAATGGTTGTAGTGATAGTGTTTTAAAGGAAATATCTAGGCTTATTTTCGGCTTTTACTATGTCGATCTCAATATTTTCACAATACATTTTTTACTATGCTCAGGAAAAAACTATCATTCCTTTTTATTCCATTTGAAAGCTATAAATAGACACGTTTTGAACTGAATGTTTAAAGCAAAGAAGGTATTGGTTTATCACCAATTAGAAAATAAGTTTTTGTTCTTGAGACTACCAGGATTAATAAAACCAAAAAACTGAGCAATGATTCGTAAAGGTAAATCGAATAATATCATGTTTTATGTAATGGACTAAAGTAATATATATTCAAATCAGATTATATACACATGTTACAACATGTAAACACCCAAACATTCAAGTTGTCGGTCATGTACAGAGATATTGGAAGCATTCTCCAATAGACATACTCATTTTTAATTATCATATTAAAGCCAATAGTAAAAAATAGAAAAAATAAAGTTGATATATATATATATATATATATTTTTTTTTTTTTTTTTTTAAGTTAATATCTGGCTCAGCAGCGATTATGACTACGTATTTTGCTAATACATATTTCCAGATGTTCTCTTTCCGTTGTCGATTTCTCGAATTTACACAAAATAAGGCTCCTATCACCCAGTTTATCAATTTCATTAATTTGTGTACATGTGTACCATCTACCATACACTATACTAGTATATGTCAGCATATTCTATCTAACTTGGCGGGTGGTACACTGTTTGTTTGTTGTCCTCGAACCCCAAGTTCACGCTGCCCTCATGATCAGAAGTCACCTGATTATAAGAGGGTGGAGGGGCAGAGTACTCATGATTGACCGGTGGCGGATGTAACACACTTCCTGGTGCAGTTGGATAGTAGGCCACGTTACTAGCTGAAAGAGAGAACCAGCGATATAAATATTTAAGCTATATATATATGATTGGGACTGTTAGAATCCGTTTGCCACCCAACAATCGATACTTTGTAAAAAAAAAAATGATTTAAAATCGATTTTGATAACATCCCAAAGTAAAAAATAATATATAAAACAACATAATTATCTTCTTTTTTATATATATATATTGCAACAGAAATGAAGGGTCAAACATATGAAAGCAACTTACATGAAGACATTTTAATCATATACATAAACACAGTTGACATATTTATAAAGCAATCATCAGGGAGAAACCCACATGGCATTATGTCTATATAAAATATCTTACTTACACTTATTTGACAAAATGATTCTGATGTAATAGTTCGAAGCTATTTCGTGCAACATATATACTGAATTAAGGAAAGAAAGACGAAGGGAAGTTTGCTGATTTTAAAAAGTAAAACAACAATGAGCCTCGACCCAATACCGGAAGATGTGAGAGGTATGAACCTTATTTGTTTTTAGGATACTGTGGAAGTGTTTTACTTACCGACGGTGGATACTGTGGTGCCGCTCTGCGTTTGTATGACCTGTCCCCCTTGTGGCCTGCCCCTTCCTCGACCACAGCAACAAACACAGCAAAGAATTATGGCGCCCACCAATACGGCAACGCCCACCAAGCAACCAATCACAATGCCTGCTATCACTCCGGCGGAACTGCAATTACAAGACTTTTTCACTTGGAAACCCAACAATGATAAACGCGTTAACGCTACAAATCTTCGTAGTCTAAATGACGTTTACATCAGGAACAAGAAAATACTGAAAACGAGGTAATAGCAAACAACACGAAGGTTTCTTGTATCACTTTAGTTACTGTTTGTGATTTCGTGCTACAATCTTGGATGATTACGTTTTACCTTCACCTGTCCTCATACTTTACCAAATTACACCAGTATTTCATTAAAACAATAATTTCTGCTTTGTGCCAACGCCTATTGTAATGTTATAAAACCCTTGTGTTGTACTTATATTAGTTGTAACAGTAACTAACTTATAGCTGTGCTCCACATTTGTAGCATTTCCATGCTTTTGAGAGCTACACATATACAAAAAATGTTTTGTATATTTAATATTAAGCTCTTTTCTTTCTATCACAGTCCTAGTGCAGTTCTTGAAGCAGATCAGCAACAGAGCCACTAGACAAACGTTGTTTACTCCATTGAGCAGTATCTTAAGCACATATTACTCAGGAGAAAGCACAATGTTTAAACTGTAATAAACTTCCATGGCCGTACTTAAGATGGGTATACTGGCAGTATACATGCCAACATAACTAATATCGTGAAAGTTTAATCCTTACATTGTACATGTGGTATTGCCATACTTTGGACATTTAGGTAAGTTCTAAAAGTACTTCGGAGTATGGATAGAATGGGGGAATACTTCCTTGGATCGGCATACATTGTGTAGTGGTAAGCTTACATAAGCACACGTAAATTGTATGTGCGGTATGACCACTATTAAAAACAAAAGCAACATGTAGAGTAGTGGTAATATCGTTATGGTAGCGGTAGTAGGGGATGTAGAAATGACCATAATCAGTACATGTAGTACCGGCATCATTAAGTGGTAAAGTGGTATACTTACATGGTATTTGTGGTATATCCAAAGTTATATAACGTTATCATTAAGTGGTAAAGTGGAATACTTACATGGTATATGTGGTATATCCAAAGTTATATAACTATATCATTAAGTGGTAAATTGGTATACTTACATGGTATTTGTGGTATATCCAATGTTATATAACCTTATCATTAAGTGGTAAAGTGGTATACTTACATGGTATATGTGGTATATCCAAAGTTATATAACTATATCATTAAGTGGTAAAGTGGTATACTTACATGGTATTTGTGGTATATCCAAAGGTATATAACTTTATCATTAAGTGGTAAAGTGATATACTTATATGGTATTTATGGTATATCCAAAGTTATATAACGTTATCATTAAGTGGTAAAGTGATATACTTACATAGTATTTGTGGTATATCCAAAGTTATATAACCTTATCATTTAGTGGTAAAGTGATATACTTACATGGTATTTGTGGTATATCCAAAGTTATATAACCTTATCATTAAGTGGTAAAGTGGTATACTGACATAGTATTTGTGGTATATCCAAAGTTATATAACTATATCATTAAGTGGTAAAGTGGTATACTTACACGATACTTGTGGTATATCCAAAATTATATAACGTTATCATTAAGTGGTAAAGTGGTATACTTACACGGTATTTGTGGTATATACAAAGTTATATAACTTTATCATTAAGTGGTAAAGTTGTATACTTACATGGTATATGTGGTATATCCAAAGTTATATAACTTTATCATAAAGTGGTAAAGTGGTATACTTACACGATACTTGTGGTATATCCAAAATTATATAACTTTATCATTGAGTGGTAAAGTGGTATACTTACACGGTACTTGTGGTATATCCATAGTAATAGTAACGGTAGTAGTATGTTGTGTAGTAACGGGTACGTATTCGGACAGCTTCTGTCACTGAAAATTAAAAGCAATTTACATGATTATGTATTTGTCCCTTTCAACTTAGTGAAGAATAGATAACTATCGTTCAATATTTATTTCTTCACAGCAGAAGCTTTGTTTGACAATAACGCATTTTCCTGAGCCCGTATTCACGAATCCGTTCTCATACTCTAGCTTGGATTTTGTGCTCATACCAATTTTCTTGTTACATGCTTAAATCATGTGACACAGCCATATAGACAAATGTTAACATTTCAAATAGAATGTGACTTGACGTCTCTCCATAAAATGTTCCAAAATGTTGACAAAAAGAGAATATTTAATCAATTTATCACCGGAACAAGAAATTTGACTTGAACACAAAATTTGAGCATGAGAACGGTTTCATGAATACTGACCCTGCAGTTTACTTAAGTCAGTTAAAATACACTGGTTACTTGAATGAACCGTATCACCACCCAATAGAAATAGATGTGGCCACCAAGGCTACGAGAAACTTAGGTGACTAAGAAGTCCAATTTGAAATTAAGCATCACTCATAAACAACATAGGCATTCATTAGTATCAAAGCATTCGTCAATGAAAGAGTGTGGAGAGCATTCATCTGTGACTCCTGAAGGAAGTCATGAACATCAAAACCAGTATTACTGTAATGAATAAGTAATAAGGAGAAGGTAGAAAAGATTCATAACGGAAGTCTTGATTAATTCATGCGTGTCAAATGGCACAGGTGTAGCCATTCAAATAAAAAATAATTTGATTGACATCTTCGTCCAAGAAAAAGGCCTCAACTTGAAATGTTTTGTTTATGAATATTCACCTAGCATCGTTCGATGACAACCTCATTTTAATGACAGGGTACGGACCAAATATTTTACCAACAACCTTCTATTCCATACGATTCATGCTAGAATGTCTCTATAATTATTATGCGGTAGGTGTAATGTACCATACAAATATACCAAGAATACCAAAAATGCCATATCAATAAATAGAATGAAATAATATAGTATGTAAATAATCTGCATTGTTGATAACATAGCAATATGACATTTATATACTATGTTTTCTATAATTCAAACGAGCTAATTATTGTAACACTCTATTCATGTAAGACATGTAATCTCTATGTGGAGGAAATACAGAATCTGTCTGTCTGTCTGGTGTAATATATACCATAAAAATATACCAAGAATACCAAAAATGTCATATCAATAAATAGAATGAAATAAATCGGGTTAATTCATACATATTATAAATACTTTTGATCTTATTGAGCAAATATAGGGGCGTACCTATATTCTTAGTTTAAACTTTGTTTCTAATCATATACAGTATGTAATACAAATATTAATGGATAGGAAACAGAAACAGGTGCTTATAAACTAAAATGTGCTATCTTATATCATAACAAACATAAACAACTTTTTATATATTGCTTAATGAATGGTGACGGGAACAAGGAATATTTATTTACATTTTATATGGCCAAAACAGGAAATAGGCAAGATTAAACTATTTAGCAATATTTTTTTGAAAGATATTCAGGAAATTCTTACGTAGATAACAAGGAATTATTAATATTTAATAATAAGTGACTCCTTCTTAAGGGCGACCATATAATTTACTTAAGGGGAGAAACTATTGGTTATTCAGTATTGAACAAAGGACAAGGACCAGGAATAAAGAGTGCTAGAACCTAGAATAGAAACACATCAAAAGCCGAAAACAGGAAATAACACCTTATCGACGAAACGGAAACTGAAACAAAACTACTCAAAGAAGGAAAATAAATTGGAATGTGGTCTAAAAGAAATCCTACTCTTTTAGGTAAGATCACAGTTGACACATCTACTGTATTCACTGCCAAATCCAGATAAAAAATGGATAAGCGAAATTAACACATTTTTTTATAGATTTATATGTGGGTACAAACCTGACAAAATCAAACGCGATACAATGATTCTTGAATATGGAGAAGGAGGTTTAAAGATGATACACATTGAAAGTTTTATGAAATAACTGAAAATGAAGTGGGTGAAAAGGCTATATGATGGAAATGGGGACTGGCAAAGTTTAGCAAAATATAATTTTAGTAAATTTGGAGGGGAGAGATTATGGAATCTGAAAAAAATCAAAACTGGAGGAAATATCGAAAAATATAACTAATGTTTTCTGGAAAGATGTTATTTTAGCATGGAAAGAATATAAAGATGATAATAATGAAGTATCAAGTTTTCTTGGTGATGATCTTTTGAATTACATACCAGTTCCTAGTTTCAAACAATTTATTGAATATGAACGGAATGGGGTGAAGACAGTTAAGGACTTGTTGGACAATAATTATCAGTTTTTGTCATTCAATGATATTATGACTAGATGTGAGAAAATTATTTTTTTACAATATTTTGCAGTAATAGACCACATTCCAAGAGAAAACTTAAACATAATACGACAACAACCATTGATCAACAATCAATCAGAAAAAAAGCAATTTTTAAGAAGACTTCTTCAAGCAAAAGATCTTAGATATGTTTATAAAGCGATTGTTGCTAACTACAAACATTATCCAGTTGAAAGGCAGGAAAAATGGAATAGAAAGTTAAATACAAATTTAAATGATGATATAGGTTGGGAGAACATTTATTTAACAAGCTTTCTGGTGACAATTGACACAAAACTTCAAAATCTACAATTTAAGATTCTTCATAGAATATTAACAACAAACAGTTTTCTTTACCAAATTAATGTTAAGGATGAGGATCTATGTACTTTTTGTAGAGATGCACCAGAATCAATTGAACACTTATTTTTTAACTGTGTGAAAATAAATAATATATGGAATGATTTAATAGCTTGGGTGAATGACTTGAATAATAATATTATCATTATTGATCATATGAATATCAAGGATGTGTTATTTTTTTGTGAAAAGGGTCCACCTATCATAAACTATCTCATACTGATAATTAAATATTATATCTATACATGTCGATTCAAAAATATTGAACCGTCTTTCAATGGTGGAAAAAGACGCATTATTCAACAACAACAGATTGAAAAAAAGATGTCTACTTTGAATAACACAATGAACAAGTTTAACCAAAAGTGGTCTCCCCTTAATATTTAAGAAAAAAGCTTTTAATATCAACTGCATATCCGGGTAAACTTACAACCCGTAAAGAATTAATTAAAACATGAAGAAAGAGTTTTGGTATTCAAGTAAATAACAGGCGTACATGTATGTATTATATATGTCTTGTGTATATGCTATGTTAAATTTAATT
The DNA here is from genome assembly GCF_002113885.1 of Mizuhopecten yessoensis. Lineage (NCBI taxonomy): Eukaryota > Metazoa > Mollusca > Bivalvia > Pectinida > Pectinidae > Mizuhopecten > Mizuhopecten yessoensis. Next base: position 584,542 of record NW_018404790.1, on the reverse strand, counting down.
GAATTTAATTGAAAATTAATGGACGCAGGCTGAAAGCCTCTAAGTCCATATCACAAAACATAGTATAAAAATATTATATTGTCACTGGTTAACATATATAAACTTTCCCAAAAGAGTTATTTTAAAAGTCATTATCAGTCATTATTGTAAATATGTTGATAAGTATGTTCATTGGTTTATGTGTATGTGTAGACCCAAATGGCATGGTAAATATATAAGTATTCATTGTAATAGAAAGGATGGATGTATCCACATAGTAATGTCTTAATATAAAGAATGTTTGCAATATCTATATGCTGTCAGGCATGCGAGGATGTGTGTGTATGGGTACGAGTGTATGTGTGTACAATTATGTGTGGTATATATGTATGACTCAAGTAATATATTTGTCATTTCGAGTGTGTGTATGATGTATTTATGAATACATAATTTGTACACTGTTTATGTTTTTGTGTTTATGTATATAAGTCTAAATTGCTAGGTACAATAGTATGTGTACTCTTTTTTTTTTTATTTCCCCAGACATTCCTTCTTAAACTAATCCAAATTACACATGAAAAACAACATCATTCAAAGTACATGAATTCGGTTTTATCTAAATTTTAGGACAATATGGCAATCCCAAATCAATAAAGCAGAATTTTTGGCATATAAATGAATTTATAAATATAAAAATACTTTCAATATTTGAATATTTAAAGAAGGAATTGTTGATGTATTTTAATATATCAATTTAATCAAAATAGATATTATCGTTATTGGAATTAATGAAATATACGTATGAAAGAATGAATGATTTTAAACTCGTATTGGTAGATTCACTGTTCAATATTATAGTTTTGTTTCGGGGCAAATATGCAGATTTATTTTATATATATATTTAAATAAGGCGTATGTAGATGGTCAATTTAATTTCACAGTGCCGTGATATGAATACTTGCATTCCTAAGGAAGGAAAATCTATACTTTACCGGAATATCGACTCTAAAAATTGCCTCATCTGTTTTACTTTTTGTTTGTTTTCCATATGTTAGTAGCGTGTATATGTGTTATGTGATATTTAGACCATATGTTAGTAGTGTGTATATGTGTTATGTGTTATTTAGACCATATGTTAGTAGCGTGTATATGTGTTATGTGATATTTAGACCATATGTTAGTAGCGTGTATATGTGTTATGTGATATTTAGACCATATATTAGCAGTGTGTATATGTGGTATGTGATATTAAGACCATATGTTAGTAGTGTGTATATGTGTTATGTTATATTTAGACCATATATTAGCAGTGTGTATATGTGTTATGTGATATTTAGACCAGATGTTAGTAGTGTGTATATGTGTTATGTGATAGTAAGACCATATGTTAGTAGTGTGTATATGTGTTATGCGATATTTAGACCATATGTTAGTAGTGTGTATATGTGTTATGTTATATTTAGACCATATATTAGCAGTGTGTATATGTGTTATGTGATATTAAGACCAGATGTTAGTAGTGTGTATATGTGTAATGTGATATTTAGACCATATGTTAGTAGTGTGTATATGTGTTATGTTATATTTAGACCATATATTAGCAGTGTGTATATGTGTTATGTGATATTAAGACCATATGTTAGTAGTGTGCATATGTGTTATGTGATATTAAGACCAGATGTTAGTAGTGTGTATATGTGTAATGTGATATTTAGACCATATGTTAGTAGTGTGTATATGTGTTATGTGATATTAATACCAGATGTTAGTAGTGTGTATATGTGTTATGTGATATTTAGTCCATATGTTAGTAGTGTGTATATGTGTTATGTGATATTAATACCAGATGTTAGTAGTGTGTATATGTGTTATGTGATAGTAAGACCATATGTTAGTAGTGTGTATATGTGTTATGTGTTATTTAGACCATATGGTAGTAGTGTGTATATGTGTTATGTGATATTTAGTCCATATGTTAGTAGTGTGTATATGTGTTATGTGATATTAAGACCATATTTTAGTAGTGTGTATATGTGTTATGTGATATTTAGTCCATATGTTAGTAGTGTGTATATGTGTTATGTGATATTTAGACCAGATGTTAGTAGTGTGTATATGTGTTATGTGATATTTAGTCCATATGTTAGTAGTGTGTATATGTGTTATGTGTTATTTAGACCATATGGTAGTAGTGTGTATATGTGTTATGTGATATTTAGTCCATATGTTAGTAGTGTGTATATGTGTTATGTGTTATTTAGACCATATGTTAGTAGCGTGTATATGTGTTATGTGATATTTAGACCATATATTAGCAGTGTGTATATGTGTTATGTGATATTTAGACCAGATGTTAGTAGTGTGTATATGTGATATGTGATATTTAGACCATATGTTAGTAGTGTGTATATGTGTTATGTTATATTTAGACCATATATTAGCAGTGTGTATATGTGTTATGTGATATTAAGACCAGATGTTAGTAGTGTGTATATGTGTAATGTGATATTTAGACCATATGTTAGTAGTGTGTATATGTGTTATGTGATATTTAGACAATATGTTAGTAGTGTGTATATGTGTTATGTGATATTTAGACCATATATTAGCAGTGTGTATATGTGTTATGTGATATTTAGACGATATGTTAGTGTGTATACAAATGTGTTTTAGACTAAATGTTGTATGTGGTTATGTGATATTCCTAATATGTTAGTAGAGTACTAGAGTGTGTATGTGTTTTAGACTAAATGGTTGTTAGGCGTTATATGTGACATATATGTGTTGTAGACTAGATGTTGTATGGTGATTATGTGATATTTTTGGCCATATCTTTGTAGGGTGTGTATGTGTTTTAGACTGAATGTTTGAAGGGCGTTATATGCGATATTTTTAGACCTTAAGTTAGTAGGGTGATTAAGTGTTTTAGACTAAATGGTTGCTAGGCGTTATATGTGACATATATAGACCATATGTAAGTAGGATGTATGTTAGGTTATTAGGGTGACTAAGTGTTTTAGCCTCAATGTTTTATAGTGTTAATGTGATCTTTATATGTTATATTTGTTTCCTTTTTTAGAGTGTAAAATGTCTTAATTTTTCACATAACATTTGTCGGGTGTTTTATTCTAGACAAAACGTTTGCAGGGTTAAAATGCGTGGTTATGTTATATAATACGTTTGTAGGATGTAAAATGTGCTTATTTTATAGACAGACTGTACTGTATGTGGGTTTATGTTTAATCTAACCGCTTGTAAGGTTGAATGTGTGGGTGTTCAGTCTAGACGTGAGTAGGGTGTTATATGTAGTGTTTCCAATGCTTACCGGTTGAAGTGTATTATCTATGATTTTTAAACTGTACTTTTGTAGGGAGTTGTATGTTATTCTTTCAGACAATATATTATTGTAGAGTGTTACATGTCTTTATTTTAGTCCAGATTTTTGTTTGGGTCTACCGATATATATGAATATATTTTAGGCTTTGCGTTTGACAAATATTAAATATGTTTATTTTATACCAGGTATTGTTAGGGTGTAAATATGTGTTTATTTTAGTTAAATCGTTTGTAGAGTGTAATATCATGTATTTGAGATACACAATGTAATATATTTGGAGGGTCTAATAAATGTATGTGTATAGTTTAAACAAGTTTGTTTGCTGGGTGTATACTGTTCATTTTAGACAAGATATTTATACGGGGAAATATGGGTTTATTGTTAACACTGTTGGTTTGTATTGTGTAACAATACTTACCTTACATATAGGAATGATTTTGAGATAAAAATTGTCAGTGTTTCAGAGTAGCCCCGTTTTAAGCCATGTTGCTTATCTACTTTGATCTTCTTTATCATCTCAGAAGTTTGTTTTGTATTATATTTACATGTCCAGGTAGACGATTGATACAGACAACATAAATATGAGAGTATCTGGTATGTGTTATCGTTTACATTAAAGATTCTTCAAATATTACATATTTCAATTTCATTCTAATAAACGGTCGTTTTAACATCAGATAGTAAATGGTCAGTGTATGGGAACATTGTATGGTGTATACATGTATTATTAGTGAATTCAATTTTTAGTTTCAGATCATGGGTGTATATTTCTGTTGTTAAAATTAGAAAAAAACGTAATAATAATTCTCGTCCTTAATGCCGTCATTCTCATCCCTGAACACGTTTTTGTATATTGCATACACTTATGGATATGCTATTTACATGTATGTAAAAAGGGATAAACTGTATTTGGTGCATGTGTGTCTACTTTAAACTATACGTGTGTAGGGTTTACTATGTTGAGTTTACACTACACATGTGTCGATTGTTTATTTTGCACTATACGATTAGAGGATTTAATATGTGCTCATCATAGACTCGTATGACCTATCTGTGACTTATCTCCTTAAGTCAATATTTTGACATAACATCGATCGGACATATGTTTATTCGGAATATTATAAATCGATATTGGAATCAGAAAAAAATGTTGTTTCATTAATTAATAAATAAAGGTACGAACATATAATTAGTTACACCGAGTGTTTGATGGGTAAGTAGAGGTTATATATACCTCGACCTGTTAACGGCCACTTATCTGACTCCGACATCAGGAACCCGGGTAGGTGACTGTATTATGAGGATATTATTTTGATCAGATCAAGAGAACGTCAACGATCGTGTATGTGTCGTTAAAACATGGGTATGCCACACCCATTAACCCATGCTTCCGCCTTCGTTCATTTCATTTCATTTCATTCACTCGTTTAAATATTTAACATGTTTAATCTTTACAGAACAAGTTTTCTATGAACCACGATGGCTAGACGTCTCACGATTTCGCCATTGACGTCTTGTAACTCCCAGGTAAATTGTATATGCATGATACCTGGTATCTTCATATATCAAAACATCGTTGTTTATAACACTCACGAAATGTCCATAGAATCAATGCGTGGGTGATATTGTCATTAACTCATTCACCCCTGAATTTTCATAATGAACTATTCCAACCTTTGAATTGGAATAGTTCAAATATGTCTTCAGGGGTGGATGAGTTAATCATAAACCTTTAATGAAACAAATTGTTGCATCAATTTTGTTCCTTACACTGGTCATTTAAGCTTGTACTGGTCACTCAATCACACTAGCCATACACCACACTGGTCAGTAGGTCTCATGGGTCATGCACCACACTGGTATTTAAGTAACACTGGTCATACACCACACTGGTATTTAAGTAGCACTGGTCATACACCACACTGGTCAGTAGGTCTCATGGGTCATGCACCACACTGGTAATTAAGTAACACTGGTCATACACCACACTGGTCAGTAGGTCTCATGGGTCATACACCACACTGGTCAGTAGGTCTCATGGGTCATACACCACACTGTTCGTAAGAAACACAGGGGATTCACCATATTGGTCAATACTGGACACTGCATGGTTAGTAGGTCACACTGGTCAATATACAACTATTGGTCAATACTGGACACTACATGGTTAGAAGGTCACACTGGTCAATATACAACTATTGGTCAATACTGGACACTGCATGGTTAGTAGGTCACACTGGTCAATATACAACTATGGTCGGTACATTTTACTGCTCAATACACCATACAATCATACTAGTTGCAAAGGTATTTGTCTGATAGTATCTAAGTCATAATACTAGATTGATAAAACATGTCGACGAGTTTCACTGAGTCCCAGAGAGTGTCTATCTATAGATAAAATACATGAACTTACCTGAACTTAGAAACAATACCAAGATAAATAGGATCAAACTAGCAACGTTGATCCTCTTCATTTTTCTGTGTAGATCTTAAATAAAACAACAAAAAACGTCTGTTTTTCCTGTAATACTGTTCCAAACATTCGACGACACTACTTATGTCACGCAGGTCATCAAGTATTTCCAAATACCCTTACCTATGACGTTATATATCTGACAGGTAGAGGGAGGGACTACATTGCGATAACGCCGTTGTGAATTGATTACAGTGTTTACTGTTACCCCGGATGTACAGCATGAATGTGATTGTCATAACCTCAAAGTTATTTCTAAATACTTCATGGCTATTTCTTCATACGTTTTCTATTTCTGTTTTAAATTTTAATAAAATTTTATTATGATCAAAATTGTCTGATGATTTTAATAATTGTCACTTTCTCTTTCGCTTTCGCTAAGACTGCACGTGTGGAATTACTTAGTAGGTCGATGGTCCGAGTGTGTTGGATAAATGGTTTGTGTTTTAGATCAATTGTCTGTATTTTAGGTCAGAGGTTGGTGTTTTAGGTCAGTGGTCTGTGTATTAGGTCGGAGGTCGGTGTTTTAGGTCAGTGGATGGTGTTTTAGGTTGATGGTCTGTGTTTTAGGTCAGTGGTCTGGGTTTTAGGTTGATGGTCTGTGTTTTAGGTCAGTGGTTGGTGTTTTAGGTCAGTGGTCTGTGTATTAGGTCAGAGGTCAGTGTTGTAGGTCAGTGGATGGTGTTTTAGGTTGGTGGTCTGTGTTTTAGGTTAATGAATGGTGTTTTAGGTTGATGGTCTGTGTTTTAGGTCAGTGGTTGGTGTTTTAGGTTGGTGGTCTGTGTTTTAGGTCAGAGGTCAGTGTTATAGGTCAGTGGATGGTGTTTTAGGTCAGAGGTCGGTGTTTTAGGTCAGTGGTTGGTGATTTAGGTTGGTGGTCTGTTTTTAGGTCAGAGGTCAGTGTTGTAGGTCAGTGGATGGTGTTTTAGGTCAGAGGTCGGTGTTTTAGGTCAGTGGTTGGTGATTTAGGTTGGTGGTCTGTTTTTAGGTTAATGAATGCTGTTTTAAGTCAGTGTTAACTCTGCTGAACGTTAAGCAGGGAATAACAACTACCACTTTAGGACGTTCGTATGTCCCGGAATGGGGACAACCCGTCGCAATCCACACTTGGGCGATCGCGAATTTTCAACACTAATACCAAAAGTGGGGTAATGCCATGGAAAACAATAGGAAACAGAAAGGTTGTTAGAAAATTAGAGGGAAAATATCAAGATCATAAATGTTGCAATGGGTGCAGTAGGTCAATTTTGATATCTCCAATGACACTTTAGAACAGGACACAGAAGAAAAACCCCCGAGTCTGCAAGGGTTCCGCGGAAGCCTTTAAGTAAGAAGTGGAGGTAGCATGACTTACCACTATTATATATATAAAAAAAAGGTAAGTGGTCTGTGTATTAGGTCGGTGGTCTGTATATTAGGTCAGTGGTCTGTGTTTTAGGTCAGTGGTTGGTGTTTTAGGTCAGAGGTCTGTGTTTTAGGTCAGTGGTCCATGTATTAGGTCAGAGGTCGTAGGTTTAGGTCAGTGGTCTGTGTATTAGGTCGGTGGTCGGTGTTTTAGGTCAGAGGTCAGTGTTTTATGTCAGTGGTCCATGTATTAGGTCAGAGGTCGTAGGTTTAGGTCAGTGGTCGGTGTTTTAGGTCAGTGGTTGGTGTTTTAGGTCAGTGATCTGTGTTTTAGGTCAGTGGTTGGTGTTTTAGGTTGGTGGTCTGTGTTTTAGGTTAATGAATGTTTTTTTAAGTCAGTGTTAACTCTGCTGAACGTTTAGCAGGGATTAACAACTGCCACTTAAAGGACTTTCATATGTCCCGGAATTGGACCAGAAACCGTCGCAATCCACAATTGGGCGATCGTGAAATTTTAACACTAAGACCAAAAGTTAGGTAATGCCATGGAAAGCAATATGAAGCGTGTGACCCTGACCGCGGCACACTCAGATGTTCAGGCGTAGTACGAAGTTAACGAAGCCATGTATGATGTAACATATGATTTTAATCAGATTGGTTCTACGGAAGCCTGTAAGTAAGAGGAGAAGATAGCAGGACTTACCACTATAAACAGACCGGTGATTGGTTGTCTTGAAGGAAGACATATGAAGGACATCGAGAAGGCTCGGGCGTAACCAACATTCCAAGGCAGTCAAGCTTCGCGCCTGTTCCATTTATGCAACACAAATGCCATCCTTACCTGTGATAATGTGGATTGGAGTGACTTTCCACCAAACATCGCTCAACCGACACACTAGTAGTCGTTTAGAATGTTTGTCGAAATTCTCCGCAATTCGCGGTTCGTATCATGTTCCTTGCAAGGTTTGGAAAGGACCTAGTCTGATGGCAAAACTCGGCGACATATTGAAAGTCAAGAAAACGTGTTCGTTCAAGTAGTTCTTTAAGTAAGACTGAAACACTGCGTCTTCGCCAATCATATTTCCTGCAATCATTTCCATTTCGCCGCTCCACTTTCTCCTCCCCTTGATAAAGTTATGATGTGCTCTCTCTGTTTTCCTTAACTAAATTATGTTTCACTAATCGATCCCTCGGCTCTTACAGTACAAAACTAGCTCTTTATTATTTGTATGTCATTCTTTGTAGGTATATATAATTTTGTTCTTCTAAACTAATCATCTTTTGGTGTACTTCTAACTTGATAGGTTTACTCTTGTTTCTGGTCATAATGCAGCAGACATCAACCTTTCCCTCATATTGCTGCTAGTATTCCTCTGATACCGCAATAGTTTCTCATAGTAAAGTTTTCCCGTTTGTTATTACAAAAGACATTGATATATTCCTGACTGCGATCTTCCTGTATCTCACCATGTAAACCTATACCCCAGTCTTTCTCTGCAAACCTACGTACAGACGTCTGACGGATCATCAGCCCTTTATTTGCCTTGACTGCGTTAACATCTACATGTACTTCCTTGACGATATCGTTGGCATACGTCACTAGTTGACGGGAAATTCGCCCTTTTTTGTTACTTAAGACCATGTTGGTGTTCTTTTCTAGCTTTGTTGAGTTGATCTTTCACATCGTCGTCCTGTTCAGGTTTCTTATCATGATCTCGCCGGCGGGTGTACTGTATGGTTATTCTTTCTTTGTCAGTGACTGGATTTCTCAGCTGTTTTGTGTCTGGTTGTGATCCGATCTATTATCGCATGCAAAAAACTTTAGTTAAGATGAATATATAGCTGAAAAAAGCTGCTTTTATTGTTTCTGTTTGGGATTCGAATTGCTCTATGACACGGTTTCCCACGTTAAGAGCTACAGTGGAACCCGCGTGTTAAGAGAAAAATATCATAATATAACCGATATATCATAACAGGGATGTGTAGTGGATCAGACATACATTGCTGTGGAAAAATGGAATAATATAAATAAAGTAATAATTGAAATAATTTGTAAATTGTCGGCGTGTTGGAAAAATTCGAGAAGATTTCATTTTGCCGTCGTAATGATCTGTATGTAAATTCTACTTTCACTTTCAAATAACTTCGAGCATATTCCTCAGAACTATCTTTATTCTATATCCTAGCTAACGATATCGTAATGGTACAGTCAATAGGATGAAAGAAGTGATATAGATGGTCATGATTTACCTATTTTGCAACGAGAAGTTGCGTTACATTTTGTCCCCGCATAAGCGTAAAAATAGTTTGCCGCGCTATGTCAAATATGACAGCGTCACAATCACATGCATATGCCTCGCAAGTCGTGCGGTGAAATCAACTTGCAAAGAAACAATAAAAGTCAAAAACACAAAATATGACCTTTAACAATAATCAAATATTGTAAAGCAGCCGTCGTCAGTTGTTTACGTCAACAACGTTAACTTTGGATCGATTTCCGTCACCATGCTGTCAGGGCTGTATGTCCTGATTTTGACACTTTTTCAACGCAGACACGGGCCGGGGAGATCAACTTCTAATGCAATAGAGAAACTATTGCCTAAATTATTAAAAACGCACGTCTTCCTTCTGAAGTAATATTTTCATTGAAACCGGCATGATTTTCTCACATGACGTGCCAAGGTAACCGTGAATAGTTGTGAAAGGCAACTTTCAGAATTTGTATTAGAAAATATCGGTAGGCCTAATAATTTCAATTTGATACACAATCATACAGTGTATTTTAGAGAGCAATTAACTGAACCACATGTTTTGTTAAGACTAACATGTATGACCTGCAAGCGATGGTCGATCTATTGTTTTCCACTGACCGGGGTGAAGCGAGGTGTGAAAAATTTACCTGGAGTGGACAGCTAGGTGATCACCGCGGGCGATGTACAGTTAGCGAATTACAGACGTTTCGCCCCAAACCCGTTGCCCCTCAAGCTACATCGCCCCAACCGCTGCAAAATCTTGTGAAGGTGGCGGTAGTTATTGGCAGTTTCACTTAATATTAATGATTAGGAACACGTAACCTCAAGACTCAAATTGGTACATTTCTTTTTACATTTATACTTGGTTCAATGTTCGTGTAATTTTTTTTAAACTTTAATTGTTTTGATGAGTGATCAGTTCGCATGTTGATGAAAGAGATCGTCAGACAATTTGTGAAAAGTAAAAGATATGTCGAATGATATGCCAATTAAGTTTCTGCCCTTCATATTACACAAAAGGCATTTTTGCCCGGGATTCATCAGTAGATAAGCAAAAATACTGTCCTTACCCTAAACATATTGAGATATCAGCATGAATGTCAGCTATTTCAAATTTTCCACGATGAAGAACGAAAATGATAAAGTTGGTTTGAAATGTAGAATCATTGAATTCGATTATATGCTATTTAAGTCCATGGAAGAATGTAACTTGGCAGAACAAGTAATAGATTGATTTTTTATAGTTATTTCTTTTAATTAGTAAAAATTAAATTACTTATGCTGAAAAAGAAGTAAATCTACGGCACGCGTGTATGATTTAACCATAAAATCTAATTATTTTATACATATATATTTTATCTACAATAGACAAATCCTGCCTAACATAGATACTATAGATATGTTACGATATCGATCTACGGCACGCGTGTATATAAACTAATTATTGTATACATATATGTATTATCTACAATAAACAAATCCTGCCTAACATAGATACTATAGGTTTGTTACGATATCGATCTACGGCACGCGTGTATATAAACTAATTATTGTATACATATATGTATTATCTACAATAGACAAATCCTGCCTAACATAGATACAATAGATATGTTACGATATCGATCTACGGCACGCGTGTATATAAACTAATTATTGTATACATATATGTATTATCTACAATAAACAAATCCTGCCTAACATAGATACAATAGATATGTTACGATATCGATCTAACGTTACGACACAAAAAGTATGTCCCGAACATCAAACGAATTGCAACAGATTTTATTTTTTGAATGTCTATCTTTAAGAATATTCCATAAAAAGTACATATTTTACTTTAAAATTTGTCAAATAAGTTAATTTTATGGAGGATATTTTTGGGGTGTTGTAGTTTATTGGGGCGTTATGCTTTTTGGGGGGAAACTGGTTGGGGCGATATGAATCAAATTTGCGGCGTAACAGCTTGGGGCGAATCGTCTGACACCAACAGTTAGCCGGACATAATTATTGCTGATTGTCCAGGTGTTTCATACGGACAATTTACCTTACAAAATCCATACCCCCTCCGCATTAAAGCTATTTTGGTCTCTGTTGAGTATAACATATAGATAGATTCACGGCAGAAAAAGAAAAAAATAAGTGGGGTCCCACCTTTGACCATATCCTAATAAAGGATTTAGTTGGCTTAGAAGGAAAAAATCGGTACATGAAACATCATAATAAGCAATATATATCATAACATAATAGGTGGGTTAATCCACTGGATATTATCTGCTATTTTAGTGTTGCTCTTGTGGTTCCATGGTCACTGCACTTTCAGCCATGCACCTTTCTATGACTGTTTCTTCCTACAGTGTATACACTGGATAAGGATCGGCTGGGGCTAAAGTCTGTATTTTCTACTTCCAGATAATATATATAGATGTTACAGCTGAGGTCATCCTTTTTGAAATCCCCACAAATCTGTTTATCAGAAATTGATATGTGCTGCTCCCCCAACTCATGAGCCAGAGCTGTGAATGTAGAGTTAATGTGTGGTGACCAACTTCAGTATGGTGCATGAAGATCCTGTCAGGTCAGGTAGCCAAACATATAACCTATATAGAAGATAGAGGTACAGATTTACGATATAAAGTTGGGGTTGGAGGAAAGGTTTAAGGAGAAAAATTAATGGCGCAATGACCCCAGCAAACAACTGGTTGGACCACAGATTAAAGTCTGTGACAATACATAGCGAAATGAAAGAGGTGTTGCCAATCCCTGCTATCTAAGTCCAGTGGTTGGACCAAGTCCTTCCGACAAGATTTACCTGATGACCAGTCCTAATGTGTTATTGTGTTATAAAGGATCACAATCAGCTTTCCCATTTTAGGATATGTGAATCTTCATGATACATGATTCACATCACACACACCAACCGCAAAAGATTGGGTCAAAAACTAGGATTAGTACCAGTCACAGGATTAGGTTAACAGACACATGAACATTAATTACATAACAAACTCCATTTCTGTAGGGCACAATGTTAAAGAAAGAAACGGGGTCTAATAACGGACACCTGGGGGATTCCAGATTTCTTTCTTTACCTATCCTGACTGTTTCCTGTCACTGAGGAGATCTTTGATAAAACATTTGTTAAAAGAAGTGACAAAATTGAGGTCACAGAAAAATGATCGTAGTTCTCATCCACTATTTAAACAACAATCAAATAAAAGAAAAAACACTTAAGTTCACTTGCAGTAATGTTTTATTTCATTTTTTTTTTTAAATATTTTTTTCTTAGCTTTAAGAAGATGCACATCTAAATCACTGTATCAAAAATTGTATAAAATCTCATGCATACATTATCAATTTCATTCAAGTTATCACACGCGCCTATCTCTCACATGTGTGTCAGCCCATATACCTGAAGTCCTCACTCTCACACACACTCGTCACACACGCTACACCCATTCTGTCATACCAATGAGGGTGACCTGACTCCCTAACACACAATCCCCATATTGTGTGTCTTAATTTACTTGGAACAGTAGATTCCATAGCCAACACACAAACCTTCCCATATATATATATATATAAATACATTTATACAAATGAAAAATTTGTATTTAAATATCAACCGCATGTAAATGATATAAATGAAAAAAGTTGCATAGCCAACGTAGATTATTTAACCTTGAGATGTGACCTCTACCACGACAGAGAACAGAAACTATTCCAACGTTCTAAACATATGCCACATTGTTTTATGAAGAGCTCATAAAATTTGCTGAAACTTAAAATACCTGACATACCAAAAATCACAAGCTATCTAGATCTGAAGCCTAAAGCTAGTCTAAAATCTACGCCAAACAACTCCTTACAGTGTCAGCTGACCCTCTGGTCTCAAATGGAATCGGTGGAGGAACTAAAAGCCACGTTGTGTGGAGATCGTAATACAGCTGTACAAATAAACCTAAAACCTAGCATTGCTAATCATCTATTTACGGATTATCTTATTTATTTTTTACGCAAAATGATGCAACAAAGTGATGAATCGTATCCAAAGATTGATAACACACACTCTACTCTCTACAACCATACACAAAATCCCCGTGGCTACACCAGGATATAACCCGACAGTAATAACTAACCTTCTATATCTCACACATCCATCTTTGGTTTTTCGTTTCACAGTATACCCATACAATAATCTTAATCATAATATATCTAAATTCAATAATAGGTTTGTACAGTGTGATATTTACATGATTTAGATATCGGCTATAATGCACTTTTCGTGTGTACACTTTATACACAATGAGAATGTTAATACGACCACTGATGTACCACGTGAGGGACTAGGAGATAATCCTGCATAGCTAATGTCACACAATAGAATAAACCCTACGGAAACAGTAACTGAAAAAAAAAGAAACACAAAATATATACCTATACATATTATCACAAAAAAGTTCATCAATCGTGGATTTTGTTTAGGGTTTTTTTCAGTGACAAATTCACAATGCAAATATTTCCAAAAACAAACAAATAAGGACAAACAAATGATAATGGAATCCGATTTTTACAACAATCTGGGACATAATCCGTTATCGACAAACTGTCTTTACATCAGAAAATTTAAGTGCTAAACCATACAATATAAAAATAAGACATTTCCCTACACTTCCTATTCAATGTTTCTTACTCCATTAACCTAACTGACAAAAAAAGCTTGAAGTGAAATGATCAAAATGACTACACAATTTAGGGGTGACACTCTTTTTAAAGCAGTCTATAATACTTCTCAATATGTCACTATTATAACAAATCATATAAAATAATGACAGTTACTCTGGTTTGGCATAACATCAAATCGCGCTTGGTAGAACTCTAATAACTAATTCAATTAATCAGAACATACAACCTCCTTTTTAAGAGTCAAAATAAATTCTCATTCCTCAAAACCCTTGAGCCAAGCAATAAGACATGTGTCTGGACCCTATGAGAATGAAATTGAATCTAAATCAATTAAAAGTTTCACTTCCTAATCAAGTTAACATATATTTAAAATGTGTAAAATATTTCTTTTTGTATATTTTTTTTTTATGGTAATTGACCAATCACAGAACTGAATTTTCTGGGGGTGGGGGAACATTCTCATGATTTTATTGTGATGTCATAGTAAAATTATCTTGTGCACCATTATTTGACAAACCGTTGATGAGTTGTTGAACTTCAGTCCACACTATCTCTGCATATGTAACAAAAAATTCATGTTTCTATATTGCTCACATTTTAACTCATGGGATGAATACTTTTTATAGTTTTCCCTTGTGCTTTCGATTTGTGAAAACATCAAATTAATCACCAAATTCATTAACATTTAAGTGATTAATGTTAGGTTTGTAACTATGACAGCACAATCTAATATCATTTTATAGAAAAAAACTTATATCATGGTCATTATAAAGGTTTTAGTTTTCAGTGATAATTTGTTTGTTTCTGTCAAATAAAATCAGAAAAAAATAATCCAGTTTAACATTTGAAAATGTTCAGAGCTGGTTACAGTAAAAATTGCACTGGTCTTTTTCTTAAAACTGTCACATAACAACTGTAGGGGAGGTAACACTGTCACAAAGCAACAGTAAGGGAGGTAACTCTGTCAGATTATAAATAAAGGGAGGTAACACTGTCTTATATAGCATCAGTAAGGGAGATAACTGTATGGAAGCTCGCAGTATAAAATTTCTCACCTCTGGAAGATTAACGGAAGAACTTTAGGGAAGTATAAATAATTTTAAACGCTCTTATTTTTTTACGAGTGGTTTTGGATAATATATTGTGTTACTGTAAAACCTCTACACTCAACAACTAATATTTTAATATCTATATTAAAAGTTGTATTGACAACATATGGTTCATGTAGATATATAAACAAAAAAATATGCAGACTTACAAGGGTTCTACTCGGACATGTGAAAAAGTGACCTATGAAACGTCACAATGTCCCAAATTACAAGATACAGCACGATTACATAACATGACTTTGACTAGCACAACCTTGCACATCTCGACATTTAAAATCTTAAAGGTAAATATATGAGCATAACATATTTGTTGTAAAAAACATTCATACATGTTACCTAGGTTTCAGTGATTACTCAAAATCACTCAATTACAGTTAATGTATGCATGTAAATCACATAATTTCATCTGTTGTTAAATTAAAATATCCTTGATAAACAACCAGTAGTCGTTGGTTCTAATATTTGGTGGGTTTATCGTTTATCTAAGGGTTTAGTTTCTGGGTATGTATCAACACTTTCTAAGTCTGGTGGGTTTAACTACGAGGTGTAGTTACTTGCAATATGTCATCACTTTCTAAGACTGGTTGGTTTAAGTAGGGTAGGCTAGGGAAGTAGCTAATGTGTATAAGCCTGGTGGGTTTATCAAGGGGTGTGGTAACTTGCTTTGTATCAACAATTTTTCAGTCTGGCACGTTTGTCTAGGGTTGCAGTTTCTGGGTTTGTACATCTGTCAAACAAATTTTGAGGGTTAATCATAGTGTATTTTTAGGGAATATCTCAACACTTTTAAAGTCTGGTAGGTTTTTCTTGTGGTATGGTTACTGGGTACAAGTCAATACTTTTAAAGTCTGGTGGGTTATCTAGGGGTGAGGTTACTGGGTACATGTCAATATTTTTAAAGTCTGATGGGTTATCTAGGGGTGTGGTTACTGGGTACAAGTCAATACTTTTAAAGTCTGGTGGGTTATCCAGGGGGGCGGTTACTGGGTACAAGTCAATACTTTTAAAGTCTGGTGGGTTATCTAGGGGTGCGGTTACTGGGTACATGTTAATACTTTTAAAGTCTGGTGGGTTATCTAGGGGTGCGGTTACTGGGGACAAGTCAATACTTTTAAAGTCTGGTGGGTTATCTAGGGGTGCGGTTATTGGGTACAAGTCAATACTTTTAAAGTCTGGTGGGTTATCCAGGGGTGCGGTTACTGGGTACAAGTCAATACTTTTAAAGTCTGGTGGGTTATCTAGGGGTGCGGTTACTGGGTAAATGTCAATACTTTTGATGACTGGTGGGTTATCTAGGGGTGCAATTACTGCATGGGTACATGTCAACACTTTTGGTGTCTGGTGGGTTATCTAGGGGTGCGGTTACTGGGTACATGTCAACACTTTTGGTGTCTGGTGGGTTATCTAGGGGTGTGGTTACTGGGTACATATCAACACTTTTGGTGTCTGGTGGGTTATCTAGGGTGACAACTGGGTATGTGTTTACACTTTCTGGTGGGTTATTGTGACATGTGTATCAAGATTGTAGTAAGCATCCCTACCCAATTCACTCGTCTGATAACACCAGATACTGAAGAAGCATGCAGCCATACATGAGGCGGATCATTTTGATGGACACATTTTGAGATGATAAGGGTTTTATTGTAATTACAAATCTAGGCCAGACTATCTAAGACCACCAATAAACAGCATAATTACACATATACTGATTGTACATATATGCATAGAGAACAAATCTATGGCAAGTAAGGTATACCATTTTAACGGGTATTCTCAGTGTTAATTGTATTAGCAGAGGGTTGAATGGATAATGATACTTTTGGCACAAAGAAACTTTATCTACTATACTCTCCTAGCAAGTAGCCCTAATGATATATGCAATGTTATTATGTACATGAGCGTGTGTCCTACATCTTGACATAAATAATGGAGGTGAATATATGCTAAAATGTTCATGGTTATAAATAAAGGTAACCTTAATACATCTTTATTTTAAATCTAAAATGTTCTTCCTTTTTTAAAAATTTCAAAACAGTTCACATTTGGAAGGAATACTGCATTTACAACCAATTGTCAAATTCAAGGAAATTAAATTTCAATACAGAAACTAGTTAAATACCAACTACAGTTTGTGTAATGTTTTTACGAAGTATTAAATTCTGGCTATAATCGTTATAAAGATGACACACTATCCCTGCCTACAGCAAGGTGTGATACGAAAATATGTAATCAGCTGATTTTATATACTTACAGGTAAATATTATTTATAGTTAAAAATAGTTGTATGGATTAAACACATAAAATTTTTACATACAAATAGTTCTGGTATGATACACCAGCTATGTAGTATGTCAATGAACACATGCATGTCCTGTCATCTCCGTCAGTGAACCAGTTCTGTGAACCAATCTCACTATACTGCAAACCAGTTGCACTGTTCTATGAACAAGTATTGCTGTTCTATGAATCAGTCTTTCTGCTCTGTGAACCAGATGCACTGCTCTGTGAACCAGATGCACTGCTCTGTGAACTAGTCCCATCGTTCAATGAACCAGTCTCACTGCCCTGTGGTTTGATGAACCAGTCTTGTTGCTTTGTGAACTTGTAACACTGCTCTGTAAACAAGCCCAGTGGTTCAATGAACCAGTCTCGCTGCTCTTGTAAACAAGTCTCAGTGTGTGAGTACAAACAATGTTTGGACGCTTATGTTTACATCAAAATGGCAATCAGACAGTTCTTAGTTAATCACAAAAATGCCACTTCATTGGTTTTACTGGGACAGTTTTGCTATCAACAACAAGTGCTGGAACCAGATGTGGGAACCAGCTGGTCAAGCACCACGCGCAGACATAGACAGCATACAGAGATTCGTCTTGTGTGGATGGCAGGTAACAGGAGGCGAAAACTCAGCTTCATTTATACAGACGTAGAATTTTCCAAGGTAGATGACACCAAATTTCATTATTGGTATACACGTCTCCTAAGTAAATGGCACTCACTTTTACTCCAACAGGGATGAGGAATAGAAAAACATAGATATATATTTCACAGCACTTGACGTGTGACGACAGAGGAAAATTCGACAAAAATGGACCTGAAGAGGTATATGTAACCATCAGCAGTAGCAGCACTTCAAAACAAACTAAACACAAGAGTCAGATCTCCATCTAACCAATGTTTGCATTAAAGCCAAGTATGCATAGTAACAAATGATGAAATTAAAGCTCCTTTGTGAGTGTGATATGTGTATCAGCAGTAAACTTCTGCCTCCATGGTCATTCGAACCTGCTCTAGTTTGTATGTCAGGCGGTTCTTCTTGGCAAATTCATCTTCTTCAAGAGCCTGCCACAACTGCAATGAAAATCAGTAACATTGTAGATAAAAAAAAGCTGGTAGGGTATATAACCTGACGCTACACACATTGTAAAGTGGAATTGTTTCGCATTGAAGAAATGAATACAAAAACATCCCACATGATATACATAGATTTATACATTTTATTACATCAAATTATAAATTACACACCACTATCATTTTGAACTGTTAACAATGCAAATATTTCCATACTCAAGATTGTCCTCTTTTATGGTATATCCCTAGAAAAGTTGACAACCAGATGCTACATATATCCCTAGAAAGCTTTTAATTTGCTGCTATACATATCCCTAGGGTTAGGACGTGGGAGTCCAACTGTTGTATGCTTACCTCCTCATTGTATTTCTGTACATATTTATATAACTCAAGGAGGGCTGCACTAGTGTTGAACTCATCCTGATGACACTGAAACAGAGACCAACACGTCCAAAACATACTTCACAAAAACACGTTTTTCCTACATACATATATACTTGTAGAAAAGTATCAACTTTGCTTTTTGCATCAACAAACAGACAGCAAGTAAAATGATCACTTTTTTTTCACCAAATTTTTGATCCCAATAACAGAAATATAATTAAGTTCTATAGTTCTACAGTAAAAATCACACAATTATGGTTCCATGACTTTGCCATCATGTAGCTTTATTGTATATATATACTGACCCTGGATTCGTCGGTCATCATGGCGGTCATGTCCTGGTCACTGATTGCGGGCATCATTTTGATGTCCTGGTAGTATCTCTCCACCCACTTCTTGTACTTGGGGATGTCCTTGGCATACAGAAGCTTGCTGGACGGCGAGTCCTTACCCAAGCGGTGCTCAGACATGGAGCAGCTGTCCATGAATGTCTGGGCCACCACCGACAGACAGGAATCAACAATGGGGGACTTGTAGATGTCAAACACAAAGTTAGGGTTCTTTATCACATTAACCCAGAACCTTAGTGGAAGACTGCAACAGAAAGACAGTTACGCATGAGATGCATCGACCAGGTGTCACACCTGTCTTTTCACACCAATCACTGGAAGCAGTTACAAACTTGACCTGGTGTCACATTCGTCACTCTCAACCAGGTGTCACATTTGTCACTCTTGACCAGGTGTCACATTTGTCACTCTCGACCAGGTGTCACACCCGTATTTTCACACAAATCACAGGAAGCAGTTACAAACTTTACATGGTGTCACACCTGTCTTGTCACACAAATCACTGAAAGCATGCATGATCAGGGAGATTATTTTAGAATATTCATTAGCTTGTTGAATTTATAAAATCAAGTGACAGAAATAGTTACCTGTTGGATTTCCATGTGTGCACAACTTCAGTGTCCTGTATACCATGCTGCAGGGCTTGGTCGTCCAGGAAGTCGAACATGTACTTAATGGCAAGGGGAAGGGCGGTACATCTGTGGTTCGTGCTGAATATCCTCTCAAACAAGTCATCCACAAACTGCTGAAGAGTACCCTACAAACACAACAGTACACATGTGGCTGGTTCACGCAATTCTTTTACACAAAAATATTAAATTATTGCGAAAACAAACATATACAACTTCTGACAAACAATCAACCTTGCAGTTTCAGTGCTTCAGTTTAAATTCTGTTATCACTAATCATGTAAAAGTAACTCAACATAGTAAGATATGCTTGAGAGATAATTCATTTTGTGAAATTGTTCTAATGAGAAAGCGTACCTTAGTGGCAAGAAGTCTAGTGAGATATATCTCTGACACCATCTTACTGCCCCGATCTCCCTCCTTCAAGGTTTCTGCATCGTGTTGTTTGACGAGGTGGTAATACTTGTAGCCACTCCCGTCCGTGTCGGCATGGAAACCTTGTGGAGTTCGGTTTAGGGATGGACTTCTGGAGTAAATGAGATCTGGAAAAAAACCACCAAAACGTCTGTAATCTCAAGCTGTTCATCATGAGTAACCAACCAACTTTGATCATCTGTTTAACAGTTACTGTACTCATGGCCCTTTATAAATACCTCGGTATAGTAAACCTATCAAACTCTCTGCTGTTTTGACCTGACATTTGGAAAATGTTCCTACTAACAGAAATCAATGACACTTGGACTAGAAGAACAAACACTTACCATCCTAATTCACTGTAACTTGGACAGGAAGGACAAAAACATACCATCCTAATTCACTGTAACTTGGACAGGAAGGACAAATACTAACCATCCTAATTCACAGTAACTTGGACAGGAAGGACAAATACTTACCATCCTAATTCACAGTAACTTGGACAGGAAGGACAAAAACTAACCATCCTAATTCACAGTAACTTGGACAGGAAGGACAAAAACATACCATCCTAATTCACAGTAACTTGGACAGGAAGGACAAATACTTAATTCACAGTAACTTGGACAGGAAGGACAAATACTAACTATCCTAATTCACAATAACTTGGACAGGAAGGACAAATACTTACCATCCTAATTCACAGTAAGTTGGACAGAAAGGAAAAATACTTACCATCCTAATTCACAGTAACTTGGACAGGAAGGACAAATACATACCATCCTAATTCACAGTAAGTTATACAGAAAGGACAAATACTTACCATCCTAATTCACAGTAACTTGGACAGAAAGGACAAATACTTACCACTGTACAGCTTGGACCCAGATTTATCATTGGAGTTGAGGGACATGTTATAGTAGGACTGTGGCTGTTTTGGCACCAACGTCATGAACGCACCATCAGGTACCTGTCAAAGGGAGACAATCATACAGTCAAAGGGAGACAATCATACAGTCAAAGGGAGACAATCATACAGTAAGAGGAAGATAAATCATACAGTCAAATGGAGACAATCATACAGTCAAAGGGAGAAAATCATACAGTCAAAGGGAGATAAATCATAGTCAAAGGGAGACAATCATACAGTCAAAGGGAGACAATCATACAGTCAAAGGGAAACAATCATACAGTCAAAAGGAGACAATCATACAGTCAAAGGGAGACAATCATACAGTCAAAGGGAGACAATCATACAGTCAAAGGGAGATAAATCATACAACATAAATACAATGTTTTTTATTGATATTGTCTTCTCCCCCACAAGATACTTTATCTTCTCTTCCACAAGACACCTGTATCTCACATGGCCATTAAAATTTAACCTGTATCTCAATTGGCCTTAAAAATCTAACCTGTATTTTATTGGGACATTAAAATCTAACCTGTATCTCACATGGCCATCAAAATCTAACCTGTATCTCACATGGCCATTAAAATCTAACCTATATCTCAATTGGCCATTAAAACCTAACCTGCATCTCACATGGCCTTATAAATCTAAGCTGTATCTCAATTGACCTTTAAAATCTAACCTGAATCTCACATGGGACATTAAAATCTAACCTGTATCTCAATTGCCTTTAAAATCTGACCTGTATCTCAATTGGTCATTAAAAACCTAACCTGTATCTCACATGGCCTTATAAATCTAAGCTGTATCTCAATTGACCTTTAAAATCTAACCTGAATCTCACATGGGACATTAAAATCTAACCTGTATCTCAATTGCCTTTAAAATCTGACCTGTATCTCAATTGGCCATTAAAACCTAACCTGTATCTCACATGGGACATTAAAATCTAACCTGTATCTCATTTGACCTTTAAAATCTAACCTGTATCTCAATTGGCCTTATAAATCTAACCTGTACCTCACATGGCCTTATAAGTCTAACCTGTATCTCATTTGACCTTATAAATCTGACCTGTACCTCAATTGGCCATTAAAACCTAACCTGTATCTCACATGGCATTTTAAATCTAACCTGTATCTCACATGGCATTTTAAATCTAACCTGTATCTCACATGGCCATGAAAAATCTAACCTGTATCTCACAGGGCCATCAAAAGCTAACCTCTATCTCACATGACCATTAAATTCTAACCTGTATCTCAATTGGCCATTAAATTCCAACCTGTATCTCACATGGCCATTAAAATCTAACCTGTATCTCACATGGCCATTAAAATCTAACCTGTATCTCACATGGACATAAAAGCTAACATGTATCTCACTTGGCCTTACAAATCTAACTATATATCTCACATGGCCATTAAAATCTATAATTTATCTCATTTGGCTTTTAAATCTAACCTGTATTTCACATGGCCATTAAAATCGAACCTGTTTCATATTTGGCCTTCAAAACCTTATCTGTATCTCTCATGACAATCAAAAGCTAACAAGTTAACCTGGCCATCAAAACCTGACCAGTTGATAAGTCCTTTTTAGAAACAAAAAAGTGGAATTACTCTTTGACTGATAAAGAAATCTCCCGACCTGAAGGAATTTGATAATTGACAAAAGCTGGTGAGTTTGGTACGTACCTTGTAGTGGCAGCAGTTATTGAGCCGTTTATATTCTCCTTCTATCTTCGTTGACACGTCGTCATCTTGTAAGATTAGACGCCCCTTAATCCCGCTGTTCCATTCTGGAGAGGTTTTATCAAATAATACTGTAACCGTGGAAACAATTATAACTGTTAACGACCACTCACAACCTCTGCAGTGCAGAATCCTTGGTTACATGTACGATGATTGTGATGATGATGATGACAATGTGTTTGGTGATGATGAACCATGCAGAGGAAGCTGATGTTTCGTAGCACTGGCAACATTTTACATCAAACTGAACTTTTTGCATTTTTTTGTTTTTATTTTTCTTTCTTCTTTTTTACACACATGCAGTAAATTTGGTACGATAAAATGAAAGTTTCCAATAAATTTACAGAAAAATCAGCTTCAGGGTTCAAATTGGACAGGAATTGACCAATGTCTGATAGAAAAGCTGTACAAACAGAAGTAGTTTGGGAAAGAAGGAAAAAGAGACTAAAACGGGTAAAATGTTAGGTAGGAAAAAATGTCCAAAGATACACCCCGACCCAGGAAACATTCTAAGTCAAACTAAAAACATGCACAGAGGGGAAGCATATATACACTCATCACCGATGTGTCTGTAGGAGTCTGGGTGTTACACTGTACTACACGTTCTTATTCTGATCACCTAGCATTTACCTAGCAATCAAATTAAATCTACACAGTGTTAAGTGAGGGCAGCTACGTATATACACAGCTACACAGCTAGGAGAACTAGGCCACATCCCTGGTATAACAAAGTACAAGGTTTCAGGAGAAAAAAAACTATTGATTTTGAAATATGTTTTATACATTCAAAAGGTATTTTACAACAAGCAGACAGCTTATGATTTTGTTTTACTCTGAAATTCTACCGTAAGACTTCAATTTTTTACATATTCTTTGTTTGATTTGTTAAAAAGTTCTATAATTTTCAAAAAGAAATCTCTTCTTAAAGCAGTCATCTCTTACAAAAAACAGATTTAGATTTTTTTTTAAACTATACATTATCAGTAGGAAACGCAAGCTGTTCAAGATGTAAAATTCAACCTTGGACTGGCTGTAACTTGCCATTTGTTTAGCCCTTTCACCCCTATGTAACTTTAGTTGACTCTACCATGCATTGATCTGGATGAGTCCATTATGGTCTACAGTAGTGAAAGAGAGTTAGTCATTATCATGTTCTTTGTACATTTAGCAGACACAAACTTAAGCATTTATTACACATACGTAAAGTAGTATGGCACTTTATCCTAACTTTGATGGTTCACTAAAGTTGGTTGCTTTTGATGGTTCTTACTTAGAGAATTATTTATTATGGTGCTTCTTATCTTTGGCATTCTTTTGAACTTTATAAAGTTACACCATTGTTAGGCTGTGTTTGGTTATTTCTTAAAAGAAAAAGAAAATTAACAAAACAAGATAGACTTCCAACAAAAACTCAAAACATAAAGGATGGGGGATAATGAAATATGATACGATGATTTTAATGACCAGTAAAACTATTTTCAAATGATATTAAGAAAATACGGTACTATATAGTTTGGAATTTGTAAACAAAGTAAGTCTATACAATACAATATATAACAAAAAAAAATCATTGATTTTCAGTTTTCAAACAAAAAAAGTTATTTGCAAATCATAATGTAGCAACAATAACTGTGATAAACAAATATTAAATACTGATGATCCAAGGAACTTTTGTTTTCTCCTAAGATATGTTTGTAACACACTGTACAGCACAAATAAAGCATGTGACTAAGTATGTCTAAACTATGTACAAACAAATTAGTGCAATGTTTACGATTAGTTGTTAGTCGCCATATCATTACATATCACACACTAATTAGTACGAGACATGCAACCATACCATTCTACTACCTACTCTGACTACAACACACCGACAAGGCATGGCACCGTACCATTCTACTACCGCATGCCACTGTACCATTCTACTACCTATTCTGACTACAACACACCGACAAGGCACGGCACCGTACCATTCTACTACCTATTCTGACTACAACACACTGACAAGACATGGCACCGTACCATTCTATTACCTATTCTGACTACAACACACTGACAAGACATGGCACCGTACCATTCTATTACCTATCCTACTACAACAAACCGACAAGGCATGGCACCGTACCATTCTCCTACCGCATGCCACTGTACCATTCTACCACCTATTCTGACTACAACACACCGACGAGGCATGGCACCGTACCATTCTTCTACCTATTCTGACTACAACACACTGCCAAGGCATGGCACAGTACCATTCTAATACCTATACCTATTCTGACTACAACACACCGCCAAGGCACGGCACCGTACCATTCTACTACATATTCTGACTACAACACACTGACAAGGCATGGCACCGTACCATTCTATTACCTATCTGACTACAACACACTGACAAGGCATGGCACAGTACCATTCTACTACCTATTCTGACTACAACACACCGACAAGCCATGGCCCCGTACCATTCTATTACCTATTCTGACTACAACACACTGACAAGGCATGGCACAGTACCATTCTACTACCTATTCTGACTACAACACACCGACAAGGCATGGCACCGTACCATTCTATTACCTATTCTGACTACAACACACTGACAAGGCATGGCACAGTACCATTCTACTACCTATTCTGACTACAACACACTGACAAGGCATGGCACCGTACCATTTTACTACCTATTCTGACTACAACACACCGACAAGGCATGCCACCATACCATTCTACTACCTACTCTGACTACAACACACCGACAAGGCATGCCACCATACCATTCTACTACCTACTCTGACTACAACACACTGACAAGGCATGGCACCGTACCATTCTACTACCTATTCTGACTACAACACACTGACAAGGCATGCCACAACCTAATAATACGCCAGTGACAAGGAATGCAACCATCTACTAGAACAGATTGACGAGGTTTTCTACCATGTACATGCATGCATACATGCCTCTACCGATGACAACAGAGTGATGAGGTATGCCACCATCTACCAGTATAAAAACAGAGTAAAGACGGATGCCATCATCTATACAGAAGTGCAAGCCAGCACCTACTCCTACATATACACATAAGGAAAGGCAAGGTGTCAATTCTGACCACAAATCAAATGCTGAGGCAAGGCACCTACATCCATATCAAATCAATAGTTAATGCACGTTACAATTTAAAATGTACAGAGCAATGAGGCATGCCATCACCTACCCCTCCACAGGACAATTAAGATATAGCCACGGTCAAAGTAACTATCTAGGAGGCAGCCCATTATCGTAATTTGAAATGTAGGGATGTGGCATTCTTGTCCAAGTTGTCTCTAATTAAACTGATCATTTGATTTTAAAACGATATAAAAGCACCAGGTACTCATCGCTAGTGTTTTTAGCAAGGTGTGAAATGTGTCTGTACCATAAACTTTACCCATCAAAAAGCTGATATAAGCTACTACACACTACGGTTCACAACACAACATGCAGCACACAACACACTACTAGACGAGACAAGCGTTCTAGGAGCCAATCTACTTGGTCCAGAGGTATACCGTACACATAGTATCGCTATGCAAGCAAACAAAGGTGGTCATTCCATGCCCAAAACGTCAACCAAATACATCTCCACATACACCCCTGTCATGCAAATGGAAACCAAGTTAATTGCCAGGACACAGACAGGCCTCACATAAAACTATTTCATCATCACTTACTACAGATTTTGTCTCATCTTCAAAAAAATCTCCGCCATTCATCGGCCTTCAACATTTACTTTAATATCTTGTCTTATTAAGATTTGAGAAAAGATGGCTGGTTCTGAAGGAGAAGTTTTATCATGTTTTGTGCCACACTGTTTGTCCTGACAACTTGATTCAACACTGCCCCACACACACTGAACAAACTCTCTGTCCCCACTCAGAAATAAATCTCTCGCTGCCTCCACTCAAATCACACCAAAGAAAATAATCAGTGCAAGTTCTTCTATGTCATTCGCATCTCTAGTGTGGTGCCGTGTGGCCACTTTACACAGCTCTACTCTGGTTAACTGACGAGCAATCAATCACAATTATTCACATGTGTTAATTGCATCAATCATGCATCTGTACACCGATTATTAACAAAATACAAAATGTGACCGATTAATTATTCAAAACCAAGCATATCCTTGTAACTATGACAACAATGACTAGTTCCATAGAGTGCTACAAGTTTATAGTAACCATGACAACAGTTAGCAGGTCAAGATATCGCTACAAATCTAAGGCAGATCCAATCTAAATGATCATTTTTTCTTTCTTTCAACGGATGCTCAAGGCATTGAAAGTTGGGGGTATTTAACCGAGCTGCCTTAGGTCTGTGTCACACCTAACACAACACTGGCCTTGTTTAAAACATCTATCCAAACATGTCCTGACTACATCCTTACCTAAGTCTACGTCGTCTTTTATAGGCCGACTACTGAACGGCGCATTTTTATAGATAGCATCTAGTATCTTCTCCTTGACCTGTGCTATGGTATCACAGTCCAAAACTTTCACTGGGTGAGGCTGCTGTCCAAACTGTTCCATGTCTTGTACATATACAGTCTGTAAAACAAAGGTATAAATCCACTATAAGTCACCTACAGAATTTTAACTACGAGTTAAAGCAATCATTTCTGCTTTTTTGCAAGTTGTTGAAGAATGAACGTTGTATTGGAATCTAGAATTTCTTTCTTGGTCTACCGAAGTGTTCTTTGTAATACACCATAAGTTTATACTCTGTGACCTACCATTTGTCTGTACTCTGTGACCTACCATTTGTCTATACTCTGTGACCTACCATTTGTTTGTACTCTGTGACCTACCATGTGTTTGTACTCTATGACCTACCATGTGTTTGTACTCTGTGACCTACCATTTCTCTATACTCTGTGACCTACCATTTCTCTATACTCTGTGACCTACCATTTGCCTGTACTTCATGACCTACCATGTGTATGTACTCTGTGACCTACCATTTGTTTGTACTCTGTGACCTACCATTTGTCTGTACTCTATGACCTACCATGTGTTTGTACTCTGTGACCTAACATTTCTCTATACTCTGTGACCTACCATTTGCCTGTACTCCATGACCTACCATGTGTATGTACTCTGTGACCTACCATTTGTCTGTACTCTGTGACCTACCATTTGCCTATACTCTGTGACCTACCATTTGTCTGTACTCTGTGACCTACCATGTGTTTGTACTCTATGACCTACCATTTGTCTGTACTTTATGACCTACCATTTGTTTGTACTCTAGATCTATGACCTACCATTTGTCTGTACACTGTGACCTACCATTTGTCTGTACCATGTAGCCTACAGTTTGTCTGTACTCTGTGACCTACCATTTGTCTGTACTCTGTGACCTACCATTTGTCTGTACCATGTAACCTACCATTTGTTTGTATTCAATCTGTTGTCTGATGAGCTTGTCCTCACTGAGAGAGTATCTGGCCTCACTGGTGACGTTGTCTACTGGTCCCTTTGATACTTGTTGTTTCATGGCCTGATACAACATAAACAACGGCTCCCCTGCACACTCCTACAAACAGTAACCATTAGGTGTAATTAGTAACATGCTTTCTCAGGATTGCAATAGTCTAGAATCGGTGGGTTGGTGAGACTTCCACGTAACAACAATAGTCTAGAATCGGTGGGTTGGTGAGACTTTCACATAACAACAATGGTCTAGAATCGGTGGGTTGGTGAGACTTTCACATAACAACAATAGTCTTGAATCGGTGGGTTGGTGAGACTTTCACATAACAACAATGGTCTAGAATCGGTGGGTTGGTGAGACTTTCACATAACAACAATGGTCTAGAATCGGTGGGTTGGTGAGACTTTCACATAACAACAAT
>NW_018404790.1:530301-554433 GCF_002113885.1 Mizuhopecten yessoensis | reverse complement strand
AGTCCTGAAAATACAACAGTTGTTCTGTAATTCTACATGTATACAGTAATTACAGCTACTGATTCAGTCCTGAAAATACAACAGTTGTTCTGTAATTCTACATATATACAGTAATTACAGCTACTGATTCGGTCCTGAAAATTCAACAGTTGTTCTGTAATTCTACATATATACAGTAATTACAGCTACTGATTCGGTCCTGAAAATACAACAGTTGTTCTGTACTTCTACATATATACAGTAATTACAGCTACGATTTCTTATTACATCAGTGAAATAAATATTTTAATATTTATACTATGATTTGTAGCTACTATATATGTCAAATAGTTACTATGGTTTAATGCGTAATATACAACCACAAGGGGAGAGCATTGTTCCTTCAACCCTGGCACGTAGCAGTATATGAAGTCAGTTGTTTTGTTATTCTGACTGTCAATAAATGCTGCCAAACTTACCTTCTTAACAACAACTTGGGATGGTTTTTGCCTTCTACAGATTTTTCGATCAGTTCTGCAAGCAGGGTCTTCAGTATACTGAAACATGGAGCAGTACCTCTGTTATCTACAGATTTCAGTTTTAAGAACTTTAAGTCCAGTATTGAAAATGGTTTGTGTTTTACTCCCGTTCTACATATTAGTTTCATGGATTCTGCATGAGTAAACTACAATATCACAAACCATTTCTTTAAGTATTTTCTAACAAGGATTGTTAACATTTGACCCCCAGCAGTATTTGATGTAAACCACAGTATTTTAACTCCGTTAAATATCCGGCATCTGGTCATTTAAAATCTAATTCTACAGTAATAGTGTTTCAAAATTAAATTGATGCGCTCTCTTCACTAGTGAAATGGTGGACACTAATAAACATGGACAAACATTTCTCATTTCAACGTACTGAAATATAATGCATTATACAGAGACTGACCTGCAGCCTGATATTATACTTTTATTACTCAGATAGTAGGGTGATATAATGTTTTGTCTCCCTATCATGTGACATATTTCGACAAATCGGACACAGTACTGTTGTATGCATGAGGTATAAACTATGGTTTGTATGATAGACAAGAAAGGTCTAGCGTCATGACTGACTTACTCTGTTGCGTACTCCATCTTGGTCTGTAGAGCCACAGAGATGAGGGACGCGACGTTGACACGGTCCCGCATTGTGAAGTGCTTGTGTCCCTCTAGGGTACGGACGAAGATCAACAGGAAGGTTTTGTTGTTGAGCATCTGTGCGAACTGCTTGAGCCCTCTCTCCACACTCTCCCTCCTGGCATAGTCCACCTACAGGCGACAACGCCATTTACATTTTTATTGTTGTCGGGGCAAAATTTTGTCAAAAAATCTTTTTCAAGCATCAGCCGCAAGAACAGAACGTTAGTTCTATGATATTGTCTATGTAAAAATAATTCATTCTTAGACATCAATGACCTTCTATACAATCCTTTTAAATCTCAAACCTATTGTGGTGTTTTTTCAGAAGAAGAATTATCTAAAAAGCTAGAAAGTCAAATTACCTACCTCATTACATGATTAGATAATTCTATCCTACAAAATCCAGACTGGATTGGCAGCAATTTTACAACAATAGTTTATGTAAGCCACTATACATCTGGCCTCAATGTCACAGAAGCTGGCTCAGACTTAGTTTAGTTTCTACTGTAATATACCATACTTGTATTAGAGTAAATTCTAAGACCTACTGTTGGAGTGGTGACATTGTGGGCTTACCTCAAGGTCCCTGATGACCGGGTGGTCAACATCTTGGTCAAGTGCGTCCTGTTTGGGGAACAATACTCTCATACAGTAGGTACGGTAATCCCAGAACGGAATGGCCACCTGACCGTAGAGGTCAGAGGTTAGCTCTGTCATGTCCGTCTGCAGCTCAGCAAAAGCTGCGATAAAATGGGTAAAATTAATAGTCTGCTTTTTTTCTCAAATGAAATTTTACAAGATATATATAGCAGTTTGTTCACCAAAAACAAATCAACAAAGAATTATGTGTAGTCTGTGAGGCTCACTGTTATACTTTTTATCTTCTGTTTCCCAGAACAAATATCTACAGAGGATGCAAGGCTGTCGGTGGCTCTCAAGGGTTAAACACCAAGAGCTAAGGGCATGGATGTTTGATGACATGGGGTTCTAGGTGGGGACCTATTGTTATGGACCTAGGGGTATGTCATTGTGCTGGTGACATGAAGTGTTATAAACCTAGGGTTGAGTACCTATTGTTCAGGAACTGTAACCTAGCATTGGGGTCCTATAAGCTCAGGGACCTGATATGCTATTGACTTTGGAATGGGGCTCTAGGGATTGGGACTTGATGTTATAGATCTAGGGCCAGGGTCCTATGATTGAACAGTGGTGAGCGAACAGATCCTACCTTCTTTACACTCCTTAGCCACTTTGGCCTCCAGGTTGTCCATCTGAATCTGCATCTTCTTCATCATGCTGTCGTTCTTCTTGGACTTGAAGCGATACATGATGATGACAACTATGATGGAGATTAAGAGGACGCCACCACCGGCCGAAATCAGAATGATGTACTCCAGGGGTAGTGGGAACTTGGCCTCCTCGTATTTCAGGTAGCCAATGAAAATGGTGAGGTTGTTTCCGATGTAGATCTGGAGGAGGGATAAAATCTTTCGTGTTATTTCACATACACTATTCTTAAATGATTTCATTGTTAATATAGTTAATGTATATTCAATTCTTGTTAAAAACCGCTAAAATAAAGTATAATAACAATACTGTTAACATTTGTATTTAAATTCTGATTAATTTGTCTGTCCTTTTGTATCACAGTTTTTTTTTGAATTACATAAATTGAGAATTTTACAGAATGTCCACATCAACCTGTATTTTTACTATGTAAGATTGACCTTTAACTAAATAGGGGAGATAACTCACTTCCACTTCAGGATAGCGATTTCCCTTGTCAGACTGAGGCTGTGACTTCGGAGGCTGGCAGGTTAACTGGTTACCAACTGAAGTCACATTACAGTAGCCTCGTCCAATCTTGACCATCACATCGTTCTGCCGGATACCACTGCTAAGGTACTGACCCTATGGTAGAGAAGAAACCACGTTCTTATTGTCACCAATAACATTGATATCTAACTAATTAACATAAATATTTTCACCATGACCTTGACCTTAAACAAACTGACCTTGAACTTGTAAACAATGCTGAGTAATGTGTATGAATGGTAGATAATTATAAGTATATCAACTGAAGTAATAAAGATTCAATATTGTACAAGACCTGGAAATCTATTTATAGTGACTGTAATTTTGAATTTTGATCAAGTTGGAAAGATTTTTCGCTACAATACTTTTCTTAAATTTATCGCGAAATCATATTATACTTACACTGATGGTCAGGTATTCGTTGTTCTTTTTCTGAAATGACTTAATCTTGTTTCCGGGGAATGGTTCAAATGTCGGATCAGGATAGATGTTGAATGATTTGAATTGTTTCTCGTCAAATTTCGTCAGGTTGAGCAAGTCTGTGACATTATCCATTCGGAATCCATAGTGGAATGAGCGAGCTGATGGTACCGAGACATCACGTCGTTTACGACTCCTGAATATTTGAGGGTCAATCATCGGAGAGAGACAGGTAAACATCTGTGCATTGCCTGGCTTACAGTCCTAGAAGAAAAAATAACAAACATTAATTGGTTTCACTAGAGCGTTAGATGAAAATCTGCCATAACAATCACCCGAGGCCATTTCTACACACCCAGGTAGGGAGATGTAGAAATCGTTTATGTGGTGAAGTCAAAGGTATAAGGATAAACATAAGCCTTGTTTCATATTAACAGAATACCTATTGTATGCTTGACCTTTGGTACCACTTATTACTTTAAGCTTAAGTAGGTTTTCACTGAATATGCAAAAAGGAAATATTTTAAATTTAACAAAACTGATTTTTTTTATATAATGTTTTTCTGTATGGGTTTTATAATGACGAGATCTGCCTAAGAAATGTACATACCCCTTCAAAAGACAATGCATCTGTGAGAATGACCATCTTGGGATTTTTGACCGCGTCCAGATTTTGACCAGTCACCGTAACAGTGACACCTCCACTGTGGAATAGAGAACACATGTTGGATTATCATCTTTACATACAAACTAAATCCATTCTAATTTAGTTCTTTATAGACATAGCAAACCAAGGGATAAATAGGCTATATGTAGATGGTGATATATGTTGATAAGGCCAGGAAGCATTCCTTACCTCCTGATAGACTTTTTCGGGTTGACATCCTCAATGATTGGATTGTCTACATAGTCGAAGAACTGATCACTTGGAACGAGCTGTTTATCAAACCACATCTTGACCTTGGCAGCACTTGTGACCTCTCGAGAACTTGGAGTCACGCACACAAATTGGTTGGATGATTTACTATAAGAGAAAAACAACAACATCCATAAGGCAAGTCATATATATAGCAATGATAACAGAAATGTAACAGTTATCTCCCCTTGTCCATTTTCTCTGTTGCGCAGAAGCATTTCAGATTAACAACAACCCCAAATTAAATTGTTCCTTGTAGTACTTTTATTCCAGTTGTACTATTATTCTCTTGTTACAACAGTAATAGCTGTTCAATCCATCTGTTGAACTTACCTTTCCTTGTGTGATGAACAGACCCGTCCCCCTATGTACGCTGTGATGTTGGTACCAGCATTCATATACTGGCCGTTGATAGTGACTCTGGTCCCACCTGCCTGGGGACCATGGCTGGGCTGGATGCTTTCTATCACAGGGTCCTGGGGGAATAATAATAGCATTGTACAGTCATTATAATCATAACTCTCCACATGGCTTTGCATAACCCCAAACTGCATGTGATCAAATTAGTGAATAATGCTTAAATTCTTATGATCACTTCCAAATATGACAATATTCACAGCATAGAGTTTATTGCCTGGTCTACAACAATCTTAACTTTACACCAACATTGCCTATACAAAACTCCTGATCATCACGTCTGTAAATGATGTCTTTTAGTTAACACCTCTGCTTCAACATCTCTTCTTTCTCATGCTTGTCTGTACGGTTACTTACCACATAGGTGAAATGTTCCTTGGACTCGGAGGGGTACCTGCTGTTGACGGTCACACGGACAGGACCAGTTGTCCTGTCTTTGTTGTGAAATACATCTGTCCGACACACGATCCTGTGAACATCAAAGGTCAGTAGAGTTTATAGCAATACCCGTCTCATCCACATTTTTTTTTTATATAAGGTACTGAATACTAAGAACTTGTTTCCCTCTAAAGCATTGGCAAAATAACCAAGAACATAAGTTAAACTCTCCGCATCTGGAGGTTTGATTTCCTTACAGCACAGGTCATGTTAAAGTCTCACAGCTTGGATCATGTTAAACTGTTCTGACCAGAGATCACATACATTCTTCAAGTTCTGATCATCAGACGGCGCTACTTACCTAACGGCTGGAATATACTTGTCGCGAATGGGCAGACACTGTATTCCAAACACGTCAACATTGCTGACAATGTCATCGAAAGTCTTGCCTAAGTCCAAGCCATCGATGGTCAGCTCTGTTCCCCCTGCCTTTGGACCGGTCAGTGGACGAATCTACAGAAGGAAACAACATGTAATATCATTGCATATAAACATAGCAAACACAATATCTGCATTATTGACTACTCTCCTCTGTGAACTGTTGTGTACAACCCTGCCATAATGGAGTCTGTGACCTTGACATTTGACCAAGTCAGCTGTCACTTTGATCTTTCTCCTACCCTGAGTATGTGACTTTACATTTGATCTAGCCCAGACAATGACATATAGTTTAACATTAGAACTGCATGCAACCCCTAAATCTGACATTAATGAAAGATTCTTTTTTTTTAAAATTATATATCATGTCTATATTTAATAAATGATGGTACAGGATAAAATAAATGCACATTTCTTTTTTTTAAACATAATCTTAAAATCATATCAATAAGCTTAGTAAAGACATTTGTTAAAATTTCCATTGGAGTTACCATGGATACCAAATGTTGGAGTTTGTCATTAATCCCCTGTATGCAACTCCAAGCCAGATGTCATGATTGGAATAAACCCTCATATCTACTGACAATTGTGTCAAGTTTCACCAAACAAAGCACTGCATGAATTAAGATTCCGATCAATACACTTCCTCGTCACATTTAATGTTCTCATGTTCATGTAATGTTTCTCAAAAGTTTCGTACGCAAAACCCCAGTTAGAAAACGGAAATAATGACATTTAAATCAGGAATGAAATCGACTTTTGTCGCCATGGCAAGCTACTGAAAAAATTATGTAATGATCTGCCAATCCAGGGTCATGATAAAATGTTGGCTTCAAAATCGGTGTTATCTTGGTCTTTATAATCCTGCCTCTACAACAGGCACGTTAGCCTAAGCATTGGATATCCCAATACAAGCCAAGAGTACCCAGATAGCATCTGCCTAGCCTATAGGCCCACCGCTAGATTGCTAGGATAGCCAGCAACTTGTGCTGTTTCCCGAAACCATTAAGAGCAACATATTTCATGGTTTTTAACTTCTTTCAAACAATCTGTCATTTTTATTGTTTTCTAAAAGTTCTGGATTATGAAATCTCTTTTGAGTTTGTTTGTTCCTGAAGGACAACTTATTTAAAAGATAACAGATTTGTAGGAAAATCGAGCTCTCATCGCCTGCTTTTAGTACTGTGAGATTTTTCCTCATTTCCTGATTTTGACAATAACATGTTGCTATCGACCACCAGAGACTTGTCAAGACCCTGAGATTTGTGTCTTTAGCTTTATACAAGTCATAAAATACGATTTTAAACCTGATATTTGTATCTCACTAATGGGTCTGAATTGACAAATATAATCACAGTCTCTGGGACCTTCATCAACCCTCCACTTCCTCCCCAACATCAAAGGAGTTTGACTCATTTCCATTGACTTCATACTCCCTTGTGTTTTTGATATCACTCAGGTTGACTAACATTTTTATACCAGTTTCAATAGTTTCCAACTCAATACAAATATTTTAATACAATTAAAAAACCTGTGGGTTTTTTCCCCATTTAGCATTCCATCACTGAAAAAATCACCAAAATCAATGACAAATTTGAATATCAGAGAACAGCCTCTGACGCATAGGCCATCCCAGTTTTTCTTCCACGTTCAATTTTTATTGGTTAAATTCTCAGATTTGGTAAAATGTTGACATCAACGTCTGCAATCTTGTCAGTATCAAAGAAAAGAAATTTGCATAAATGCCAATCTCGAAAGCCATAAATGCTGTTTCGTAAACATGGGACTTGAATGATAATTATAATTACTGGCTCACCATGGAAATTCTGGTCTCCTAACCAAACACAGACATGTAAGGGGCTTCTTACGGACTATAAAACAGGCCAGGACTTGTGGGTGAATCTGAGTGGAGACTTTGTCACAGGGAGGAAAGGTGGGCATGGTAGTGATGGGACAGCCAAGCAGGAGGATTATAACAGGGAAGAAGCAGCAATGGAGATAAAGATCAATTCTGGGAAGAGTAAGGAAAGGTTAAGGGGAATAGGGAAGGCTTAGGAAAGGTTAAGGGGAATAGGGAAGGCTTAGGAAAGGTAAAAGCAGAGTTGGGAAGGGTTTGGGAAAGGTTAAAGTAGAGTTGGGAGGATTATAAAGGTGAAAGCAAAGATCGGAAAGGCTTAAGAAGGTTAAAGCAAGGTTAGGGTGGATTATAAAGGTGAAAGCAAAGATCGGGAAGGCTTAAGAAGGTTAAAGCAAGTAAAAGAAGGGCAAGGGGAAAATAGGGAAAGTTTTGGAAAAGTATATAGATTAAGAAAGAGGAAGAATTGTTTAGACGACGTGACATATGTTTAACAAGAGTAACGCTGGGCGGAACAATATACGCCCGTCGGACGCACGGACGACGCCATACCATAAAACCTTGAGGGACTTTTAGATACAGGTGGTTTAGTTACTTACCTTGAGAATCTTTGGATTAGGACAGGTCTCTGTGAAGGACAACCAGTTGTTAAAAGGACAGTTCTTCTCGATGCTGCAGACCTTACTGCTGGCTTGGTCGCTATTACACCAACCACAGCTGTAGCCCGAGTCCATCACCAGACATTCCCCGCACGAACTCGCCATCTTCTCGCACTTATACATCCTAACTGTGGACAGAGCCAAATCTTCTATGTAAACATTTGTCCTCACACGAGTTAACGTTTATCCTCACATGAGTGAACATTTGTCCTCACAAGAGTTAACGTTTATCCTCACATGAGTGAACATTTGTCCTCACACGAGTTAACGTTTATCCTCACATGAGTGAACATTTGTCCACACACATGCTAAAATACAAGCTGTTCTCTCATGAGTAAACACAACACATGACCTGAGGATTGTAAAAGAAAAGTGTAAAACTGACAAGGCTTTTGAGAGCTGAAAGTTTCAATGTAAATTGAATTTGACCTGCTTATTTAAATCTTACAAAACACTAACCATTTGACATTTCTTAATTTCGGAAAAGTGCTGTTAGTTCTTGTAATATTTGTATCAACTGTTTCCTAAAACCACTTACTTTGCAGATGACTAGGGTTATCCAGGGGTTTGTTACCGGTGCCCCATTCCACTTTGAGAGGGACATTGAGGTAGCTCACATTGTCTGGGTAATAAAACTGCAACGAAAACAAAGCAACACATTATCATAGTAAACCTAAATGCGATAATTACAAAATCAATTATCCAACTGCCAAATTGTCAAACCTATACAATGTTTGCTTGGTTTTAGAAATATGTAATGTTTTCACATTTCAGCAGGAAAATGAAATACATATTTCAATCTTTTCATGAAGAGTAAAACATAATAATTTTAAAAATGTCAATTATAACAAAGTTAAAATTTCTTAGGGTCGCTGCAGCTCATTATAAACGAGTTTACTTCAGTGAAACATGGCCCCAAAACTCTAAACACTGGCTTTACCCACAATTTCATATCCGACCAAATTAACCAGCTAGCTCCCTCCTCTTGCGTCGGTGAAATCAGTGTTACTCTATATATTTATTACATGATTAAAACAGTACTATTTGACTTACATAAAAATTGGTACACTCAATGACCTTGTCCCCTGCGTTAAATTCTGTTACTATGGCTAACACCCGCTGTTCCTCCCCTCCCTGGCTGAACACACAGTGGATTGGCGCCTGGAAGTCCTGCAAAACAGACACAAAAAGGTAAGGGGAAGCAAGTCAACAGATTTCAATGACAAAAAGGGAGGTAACCTGAGGCAATGGGGAGGTAACCGAGTAGGTAAATTTATTACTTATGAGCAAATAAAGCGATCAAATCATATCTGAATATTTGTTTTGAAGTCTTTTGACAAAGTGTCCAGATCCTAGAAAGGGAATTTATAGAAGTTATAGAAGGGGTAGTATTAGTACAAAACATAAAATGGAGGTGAATCTAATCAATCAGTCAAAATCCATACAAGGGGAGGTAATCTAATACAATATGAATCAACTTGGAATATTGTATATTGTCTTTATCTTTTACTTAGACAACATACCTCAACTGTTCAAAATTGTTAATGTATACTCATATCTAGCATTTTTTTCTGAAATACCTGTGTTCTCTGTATATAAAGGCTGATATGCAAATATATCATAATTACAGGTATGTTACCTTTGTTCTAGAATGACTGAACAAATATCTAGGAGATGGTAAAATTGTTAGTGAGCCTTTTCTTAAATGAATCTAAAATGTACTTTTGACCGAGAACTCCATTTTACCAGTTTCCTACTTTCAAAATTTCAAATCAGAGCAGATCGTCGTGTCCCAAATAATAAAAGTTGCATGAAAATTAGGTAGCCGGACTTGGAACAACTATATGGGCAATTCTTGGCCCAGTAGACTTTCTATTACACTTGAGTGTAATAAAGCAAGGATGTCTCACGCTCTCTAAATTCAGATACAAATACATCACATACAGACTCTCACAATGACCTACCTTGATGTTCTTGCCGATGAGGGAGACTTTTTTGGACGTGAAAGATGGCACAAGGATGTTTGGGATACCATCAGTAACAGATATATGCTTGGACATGAAGGTTGGACAGTAGTTTGGTCCTGGTTCATTGGGTAGCATCAGTCCCTCACTCTGTAACAGCAATGTCAGGGGTGAATGATCAAAGGCAAGGGTAAATGATCAAAGTCAAGGGTGAATGATCAAAGGCAAGGGTGAATGATCAATGTCACGGGTGAATGATCAGTGTCAGGGGTGAATGATCAATGTCAAGGGTGAATGATCAATGCCATGGGTGAATGATCAAAGTCAAGGATGAATGATCAATGTCAAGAGTGAATGAACAATGTCAAGGGTGAATGACAATTTCAAGAGTGAATCACGAA
Source organism: Mizuhopecten yessoensis (assembly GCF_002113885.1). Classification (NCBI taxonomy): domain Eukaryota; kingdom Metazoa; phylum Mollusca; class Bivalvia; order Pectinida; family Pectinidae; genus Mizuhopecten; species Mizuhopecten yessoensis. The sequence continues at coordinate 544,007 of NW_018404790.1, read as the reverse complement.
TTTCAGAGGTTAACAAGCGACAAATGGATGAACAAGCACCAACAAGTAGAAGTAATGTTACCGCTAAAAAATATGCAAAATAACAGGTAAACAGGTAAGCAATATCAGAAGTGAACAAGTATGTCAGATGTTAACCAGCAACTAAATGGTAGAACAAACAATATCAAGCCTTAACAGGCAATGTGAACAGGCAAGCAACATTAGACATAAATAAGTATGTTTCAAATAACCAAGCAATGGGGTACACAAGCATTATCAAGGCTGAACAAGTAATGTCAGGTGAACAAGTATCCCAGGATTGAACAAGCAATTAGGTGTGAAAAAGTAATGTTAAAGGTGAACAAGCATTTAGTCAGAGGTGAATGAACAACAAAGTTAGCAAGAACAAGTAATGTCAAGTTTGAACCAACAACAGCAGGAGGGAGTAAGGGACTTGACACTGACAACAAGAAGTAATTTACCTTAGAGCCAGAGATGAACTTGTCGTTGGTACTGCAGTCCTCCAGTGGGGAATTAGTACAGATGTGGTTTTGGATACACCAGGTGCAGTTGAAATTGCTGGCTGTACATCTGTAGCACCTACAAAACACAAACCAAGGTACAAATGTAGTACTCGTACTTAAAAACACAACTTAAGGTACATAGGAAGTAAATGTACCTACAAAACACAAACCAAGGTACAAATGTAGTACTTGTACTTAAAAACACAACTTAAGATACATAGGAAGTACATGTACCTACAAAACACAAGCCAAGGGACAAATGTAGTACTCATACTTAAAAACACAACTAAAGGTACATAGGAAGTAAATGCCCCTCCAAAACACAAGCCAAGGTACAAATGTAGTACTCATACTTAAAAACACAACTTAAGATACATAGGAATTACATGTACCTACAAAACACAACCCAAGGTACAAATGTAGTACTTGTACTTAAAACCACAACTTAAGGTACCTAGGAAGTACATGTACCTACAAAAAACAAACCAAGGTACAAATGCAGTACTTGTACTTAAAAACACACCTTAAGATACATAGGAAGTACACGTACCTACAAAACACAAGCAAAGGTACAAATGTAGTACTTGTACTTAAAAACACAACTTAAGATACATAGGAATTACATGTACCTACAAAACACAAACCAAGGTACAAATGTAGTATTTGTACTTACAAACACAACTTAAGATACATAGGAAGTACACGTACCTACAAAACACAAGCAAAGGTACAAATGTAGTACTCATACTTACAAACACAACTAAAGGGACATAGGAAGTAAATGTACCTACAAAACACAAGCCTACAATATACAAATCAAGGAATATGTAAGTTACCTACAATAAACAGATCAAGGAATATGTAAATTACCTACAATAAACAAATCAAGGAATATGTAAGTTACCTACAATAAACAGATCAAGGAATATGTAAATTACCTACAATAAACAAATCACAACTTAAGGTACATAGGAAGTACATGTACCTACAAAACACAAGCCTACAATATACAAATCAAGGAATATGTAAATTACCTACAATAAACAAATCAAGGAATATGTAAATTACCTACAATATATACTTTCAGTTCCATAATGTAGTACCTACAATACATGTTTACCTGTATACTTGACCCGTGTCAATACATGTTTACCTGTATACTTGACCCGTGTCAATACATGTTTACCTGTATACTTGACCCGTGTCAATACATGTTTACCTGTATACTTGACCCGTGTCAATACATGTTTACCTGTATACTTGACCCGTGTCAATACATGTTTACCTGTATACTTGACCCGTGTCAATACATGTTTACCTGTATACTTGACCCGTGTCAATACATGTTTACCTGTATACTTGACCCGTGTCAATACATGTTTACCTGTATACTTGACCCGTGTCAATACATGTTTACCTGTATACTTGACCCGTGTCAATACATGTTTACCTGTATACTTGACCCGTGTCAATACATGTTTACCTGTATACTTGACCCGTGTCAATACATGTTTACCTGTATACTTGACCCGTGTCAATATATGTATGTGTTATTTTACATGTGTCAATTTGGGTTGTTTAAAAAACACAGAAAACATCATTTCTGAATTTTAAAAAAAATATACAGATAGAATGATCAGCTTATACTTAAAAAGCAAGTTTATATGTTTATAAACACAAGGCTGTATTTATTGTTAAGCCATTTCTCAATTTACAACAACCACAATTGTCATCGCACAACGTTCGTCCATCGTCAGCACAAATGTGCGCAAGCAATAATCTTCCAGATTTCAATCCTTCGCCTATCATGCATACATCGTGCACACATCACACGCACATCATGTAACGTTGTGCGTTCCCACAACTGTAGTCAAATTATAAGCTTTTTTTGACCATTTCAAGACATTTTTGTTATATTTAGAGACTTTTTCATCAATTTTAGGGCTTTTCAAGGCCTGAATGAACCCTTTATATACAATTACAGGTACATGTATTACCATCAATACATAAACACAGTAACAACTGTAATACCTACAGCATTATAATAAGTGTACACCCTGTCCCGGGGATTCTTTCTATACTCTATGTATCTTCCCTCTTGTCTCTTGTTATCCCCCACCATATCACTGACAGGATTTTATGGCTCTTTGCACTCTCCAGTCCGGATCATTTGTAAGTTTTCATTTAATTTAACAGTCCCTCATAAAGCTGTACTATTTTTTATGAAATTCAGCTGCCACATCTTATTACACTTCAAGCACACTAATGACAGTGATGGACACAAAAAGGACAAATATAAATTCTCTTTTTTGTTTCATATTCACATTAATTCTTTCATTAACAGATATGAAATTCTTGAGAGTTCTGAATAAGAAATGATGCACACTTGTGACCTTCAGGGAGACGATCAGATTCATGGACTGACAATCAAATTTTACAAGCTCCCCATCACCTTCCTGCCATTTGTTGCTAATGATCATCGCGTCAAGACTCGTTCGGCGCTTACGAAGGGATTCACTTGACAGCGTCCTCTTTTGCAGTTAACAACATAAAAATAAGACTTTCCTATGCATCATGGCGTAACATGACATCACCTTCAGTAACCATCCTCTTGTTACCTTTGGTAACTAGGCTACAGTTACCTTCAGTAACCATCCTCTTGTTACCTTTGGTAACTAGGCTACAGTTACCTTCAGTAACCATCCTCTTGTTACCTTTGGTAACTAGGCTACAGTTACCTTCAGTAACCATCCTCTTGTTACCTTTGGTAACTAGGCTACAGTTACCTTCAGTAACCATCCTCTTGTTACCTTTGGTAACTAGGCTACAGTTACCTTCAGTAACCATCCTCTTGTTACCTTTGGTAACTAGGCTACAGTTACCTTCAGTAACCATCCTCTTGGTTATCTAGTATATGGTTTCTATTGTAGCCAGATACAAAAAACTGTTAATGTCACCTCTGGTAGTTAACCCTTTCACCACTGTAGACATGGGAGAGTCTACTAATGTTACTTGGGGGTGAAAGGGTTAAGGAGTTTGTTTTGTTGTACTTCATAATGCATTGTCTACAGTCAAATATAAAATCTACATTGTTACTCAAATTCAACCAAGTTGTGTGGTTTTTGACAGAATGCTGGGATCCTATTTGTAATTCAAATATTTACAAAGTTGGATAAAAAATAACTTCAACCATTCAGAAATGATCAGGTTTGGACAGAAATTATAAGCAGACGTACAAATAGTAACATCAATGGCCTTAACCCTGCCTCCTGGGTAGGAAATCCGTTACCAATGTAGTAGTATTACATAAACCATAGAGTAATATTATCAATTATTGAAATACAGGTAATTTTGTATTATTCTGTAATAACCTAATTGATAAATAAGTTTCATCTCACAAGATAGAACTCTGATGCGTGATGTTAATTGATTTTGTAAAAAAAAACACCTGATTAATATGACATAAAAGACATAAAATAAGAACTTCTGACCATTCTGCGTTCCGGTTCTGTGTTCTATCTAAACTGTACTGTCTCTATATATCTTTACATGCTTATAGACCCCTAGCATAACCACATCAATCACATAGGCCAAGATATGGATCTGACAATATTTCATAAAACAAAAAAACTTGTCCATAAATTACGAGCCTTGATTACAACAGTGACAGTTGTTGATGCCCTGTTTTGTTACAGGAAGCCTTCATCATCATCAAGCTCCTCGGTGAATCAGATGAGTCAAATCTTATTCTTTCATTTGGCACCTCGGCGAGTAAGGACAATAGGCGTTGTCACTGCCACCGTAACAACTGTTGCAATATGAATATTCAAGTAGTTCGTCTCTTCCGATATAATTTGTTTTACAATATTTTGTTACTTGTTCCGTATAACTATGATCCATGAACTAATTTGTTAGTCAAATTTCCTTATGGCAAGACCAGTCTCAAAAATTTGATTAATTTCTTGAACCAAGATAATGAGTTACAACCCTGCTGTTATTCTTCCATGTACAAATGAAGTGATCCAATATTTGGTAATAAAAATCAATGACGTTGTAATTACCACCGACCATTTTTTGTTTTCTCTGTCAGATGCCATCGTTTTTACACGGAGACAATGCAACAAGCTATCACACCGATCATCCATGGGTTTCAGCCATGCTGTTTCATTCATTGTAGCCATTTAGAATCTCAAATAGTCACTAATTGTCAAAAAGATTGTAGCCATTTAGAATCTCCAATAGTCAGTTATTGTCAAAAAGAATCTCCAAAATCTTAAACGGTCAGATTGACAATGGTCAGTTACGTTACCCCAATTTCTCAGACCTTTATCCAACATGTCTCATAATATTTTTTATCAGTATTTCACACAAAATGTTGAATCAGTATTAGAAACTGCATTTTGATGAGATCCCCTTGATGGCCTTGTAGAAGTCTTTTGAAACTTGTCTTTATCAGAAGAGTTTAAATAGGATATGTCATGACACATGACTATATACTAACTCTAGTTTGTACTTTAATGATTTTGGACAAGTCTTTAATTCCAGTATCTACTATTTTATTTGGTCTAGGATCCATCAACCTGTAGAGACACAAGGACTATAATGAAAAGAGAACACCTCCCCCCTTCACCTGAATGACAAAAATTGCATGTAATACAGATGTTCATTGAAAAGTACTGTTTCGTCTCTTCTTTTCTGAGCACACCATTCAAGCCTTACTCTATAACATTCCCTTTATTAATCACACTCCATAAAATCCACATCTCAGTTCTGACAAATACAATATTTTATTGCACGAAGATAAAAGAATTTCTCATTTTTTCACACTTTTCTGTTATAATACAGCGCAACAAAATCAGTAACAGTCGACAATCAACCTCATTGTTCTCACCATTTCCCCCCATTTTATTTCCCCCCCCGTATCCACACCACAGAATTCATTAGCTTTTAACTACCAACAAGTTTTCTAGCGTGAAATCAGACTGCAAGTTATCCAAAATCATCTACATCATTTACAAATAAATGCGGCAAAATAATACAGGGACACGTGAATTCCCATTAAAAATTCAGGAGACGGTTCCAGGATAACAGGCCTATTTGGAGAAGGACTTGTCATTTACCATTCATCGGTACAAGTCAGGCCAAAACTGAAGATAATGGTACCAAAAATACATCTTCAACTGAGTGTGACTACAGCTAGTAGTTAATGATGATTCAAGATTATTCTGATTGATTTAGCAAGATGGATTTGGTAAAACCTGTTTGCAAATAATTGAATTTTCTGAACGATTCAAATTCATTTCTAGGGTCACAATGACAGTTGAGTTCAGAACTAGTAACAGAAATTTCTTTTAAAGTCACATGGACTACTAGTCAGAAACAGTAACAAATGTTACTCTTAGGTCACATAGACAAATCTGAACTAGTAACAAATGTTACTCTTAGGTCACATAGATAAGTATGAACAAATGTTACTTTTAGGGAACATAGACAAGTCTAAACTAGTAACAAATGTTACCTTTAATGTCACGTAGACAAGTCAGTACTAGTAACAAAGATAACTTATAGGGCCACCCGGGCAAGTCAGAACTAGTAACAAAGATAACTTATAGGGTCACCCGGGCAAGTCAGAACTAGTAACAAAAATAACTTATAGGGTCACCCGGGCAAGTTAGAACTAGTAACAAAGAACTAGTAACAAAGGTAATTAACTTATAGGGTGGCAAGTCAGAACTAGTAACAAATGTTACTTATAGGGTCACCCGGGCAAGTCAGAACTAGTAACAAGTTTACTCTGTGTATACTATGGCTATATTAATCATAAACCATGGGAGGGGGTGAAGGGTCGACATCTGGCAAATTGAGTGATATCACTTCACATTAATTGTTTGCATTATACATTTTTTATATAAAATATGAATCACATTCCAAACTAGAATTTACATTAACCGTGCGGAAACAAAGAGAACTGTTTTGTCACGCCTCATCAACTGTCATACATCCAGCGTGTCCTCCTAGTGTTAATCATAGCCAACACAGCAACAAAGAGTTCAAAAAAACAGAATTTGCACACTTGAGATACACTGGCCATTTAGGAAATTAACTCTTCTTCCAATGACTGTAATACAAACAAGCACATTAGTTCATTCTGACTGAAGTAAAATTAACAATATTGTCTTGATCGTGATCTGAAGATAAAACACTGCTACTCATTTTTAATGCAATCAATATTTGTGAATGACTGTTATATGAAGAACTACACAATTTTCTCTCATAAAATCTGCATTTTTATTACCATAACAACTACCTTTAATTAAGTAACAGTATGGCTTTTAATTTCCCTTAGAATATAAAATAAACTGCTGCCGTACTCGGTCTGGGCTGTGACGACGCGGGTGTACCCTAGGTACCCTATAAGGGTCCTTATTTAATGCACACACAGCTTGACGACTAATTGATTCAAATTAGCACAAGGGTAGTGAATTAAATTTTGTATTCGCTCAAAAAAGTGTTTGAATTTAAGGCATAATTGAGGGCTTTCCATATTACCAAAGCTTCTCCGAGATCTTGTCTGATATACACACACAACTCTGATTTATTACACAAAGTTCTCCCTGATAAAAGTTTGGAGAAAAATGTTTTTAAACTGTGGTTTTTGAGTTTTTTTTGCGTCTTTGTTAAAGCAGGGAGTAGACATTCCTGTATTGACGGAGGCGTAATGAGTCAGATTTATTACATAATAGCGATTTAGATTTGAACAGATGACAATGAAATCTGATTCTCTTGTTATACAGTTGCAGGATTGATTTAAGTCAGCTAAATATCAGGTTCTATATCATAAATAATTTCCACACAAAGTGTCATAAATACTGTTTTATTAAATATGGCCATAGGAAAACCAAGCTGCACCCATTTTCAGAAAATGGATTCTTTTCTTTGTTTAAAAGTGAAAGTGAAATTTTGATAAAAAAAATATTGGCTTCAAATCAATTATTTCTTTTCTTAAAACATATAACTAATAAGAAAATTGATGTTTTTTTTAATTCTTTAGACATAACAATAGCAAATATGCCACTTGACTGTCAGGATTTCATGCAGTTATAATGTCTAACGCTTAAAACTGAACGACCTGGGTTTTTTTTTTTACTAAACAAAGCACATGGAACAAATACTTAAAATGATAATAAAATAACTGTAATTTATGAAAATCACTAACTTGTGTATTAAATAATTCTAAATTAATGAAATAAATAATAGTATAAGCAAGAACAGCCAATGACAATGAAGTGACTGGCGACTGGCTCTGTCCTACACACATGCGTGATGTGTTAGTTTAATGGTATCTGATGGTCGGACCAATTACTGACTCACTGTTGTGTGAAATTAAATGGGTGTACATGCCGTTTGTTGTAGGCTTCTGTTGTTGATCATGGCGTTAATACAACACCTCCTTTTTATAAATGCTGCTGAAATATGATAAAATTCATTATCATTCCGGACACTAAATGCCCGCTTATTACATTGTTATCTAATGTCATAAATGGCCGACCAATTAAATCGGAAGCTGTCGGCACACATGCCTCCTCACAGGACCACTGTGAACATGGGAAATGAGTCAAAATAAAGTTAATGTAATAAACCGTTTTTTTCCAAAAAATTCTAATTGATTAATTTGATATGACTGTGAAAAACATTTGAAATATTGACTTTTGGCATGAAGATGTGTCATAATGTATTATTATTATAAACATTTTAAATTGGAGGTGCTCAATCGTAAATGTTTGGTAGAAAATGAACTTTAACAGGTATATATGTTTGGTACCCCAGGCTTCAACAGGTAAACGTTAAGCACAACCGACTTCAACAGGTTAACGCTAAGTACAACAGACTTCAACAGGTAAATGTGAAGTACAACTGACTTCAACAGGTAAATGTAAAGTACAACCGACTTCAACAGGTAAACGTTAAGTACAACAGACTTCAACAGGTAAATGTAAAGTACTACTGACTTCAACAGGTAAACGTTAAGTACAACTGACTTCAACAGGTAAACGTTAAGTACAACCGACTTCAACAGATTAATGTGAAGTACAACCGACTTCAACAGATAAATGTGAAGTACAACCAACTTCAACAGATAAATGTGAAGTACAACCACCCTTAAGGTAAACATTTGGCACAACCATATACAGCAGGTATATGTCTAGTACAACCTTCTTCAACAATTAATTGAGTATTAAGTTCAAACACCTACTGCAGGTAAATGGCACAACCAACCTTAACAGGTAAACACATTTGGTGCAACCTCCTTTAACAGGTAAGTATTAGGTGCAATCACCTGGAGTATTTACCTTACATAATAGACTGTAATTACCTTTTAAAAGGGAAACCATGCTTTTGCAGGTTAAGTTAGGATGCAGCATTAACAAACAATATTAGCCTGTCAGATCTTCAAGGTCAGCTGACAAAGGCAGACCAGACTTCTCGAGGTTAAATCTATCTTAAACAATCAATACATCATCCTTGACTCGTTCATTCTTACACGCAGAATTATGGTATATTCTTCCTGTTCATTTTTTCACATTCACCCTATAAATGATACCTCGCAGGGAAGTATCGCCATGGTGATAGAAACAATGAAAAGGCAGTTTGCGTTTCTACAATCATCACAGAATTCGGATTTTTAATGAAAAATAATACTCATTTGTTACCAAACCAAACCTATGGGTGAAAATTTCCTAATATAATGAAAAGGCAGTGTGTGATTCTGCAGTCATCATCGGTTTGGATATTCGTAAAAAAATAATACGCATTTGTTATCACCTATGTATCACAATTTTCAAGAATATGATTACCATGTATTCTATAATTCAACAAAAATATATCATATATATCAACAAATTTATGTTCTGAATTTAAAGAATGATAGATATCATTTACATTTGATATTTCAATATCCGTTTCTCTGTTTTGATAATGCATTACTAAGGTTGGATGAACAGCTAGAGGTAGTAGTAGAAACTATCCCGATTAATCATTATTCATTCAATAACAAAAAATAACGACCTTGAGTGTGCAAAAAGTCTCCGAAAATGTGTCAAACAGCAAGACTACATGAAGTGCCCACTGAACACGAGGAAGCGCAGTGAAAGATTTCCTGTTACCGATCCTGTAACAGACACTGGCAGGAGAAAGTCTATTGTGGAAAGGAGATGAATGCTTGCCTGGAAAACCTTGTTCACAGACTATTGGGGAAGACATGAATTACCTCAAATCAAAAAGCAATCTATGTCAATTTTGATGCATTTCTACATCTATCCCCATTACAGACCTGCTCAGTGTCTGCTCTACCGTGTATGTGTGAGCCAGCTAATCACACTTTAGATACTTCTCAGCCATGCTCAATGTCTGCTCTACCTTGTATGTGTGAGCGCAGCTAATCACACTTTAGATACTTCTCAGCCATGCTCAGTCTCTGCTCTACCTTGTATGTGTGAGCCAGCTAATCACTCTTTAGATACTTCTCAGCCATGCTCAGTCTCTGCTCTACCTTGTATGTGTGAGCCAGCTAATTACACTTTAGATACTTCTCAGCCATGCTCAATGTCTGCTCTACCTTGTATGTGTGAGCGCAGCTAATCACACTTTAGATACTTCTCAGCCACGCTCAGTGTCTGCTCTACCTTGTATGTGTGATGCAGCTAATCACACTTTAGATACTTCTCAGCCACGCTCAGTGTCTGCTCTACCTTGTATGTGTTAGCCAGCTAATCACATTTTAGATTCTTCTCAGCCATGCTCAGTGTCTGCTCTACCTTGTATGGGTGAGCACAGCTAATCACACTTTAGATACTTCTCAGCCATGCTCAGTCTCTGCTCTACCTTGTATGTGTGAGCCAGCTAATCACATTTTAGATACTTCTCAGCCATGCTCAGTGTCTGCTCTCCCTTGTATGTGTGAGCCAGCTAATCACTCTTTAGATACTTCTCAGCCATGCTCAGTGTCTGCTCTACCTTGTATGTGTGAGCCCAGCTAATACACAGAATGGTATTGATGAACTAGCTTATCACATTTTAGATACTTTTCAGACATACTCAGTCTTGGCCTGCTATTGGTCCCAAGATTTTTTCAAGACTCAAGATTTCTTGAAATCTGGTACGTGTGATCCAGCATTCCTGTTAAGTCCACTGGTACGTGTGATCCAGCATTCCTGTTCAGTCCCCTGGTACGTGCGATCCAGCATTCCTGTTCAGTCCCCTGGTACGTGTGATCCAGCATTTCTGTTCAGTCCCCTGGTATGTGTGATCCAGCATTCCTGTTCAGTCCCCTGGTACGTGCGATCCAGCATTCCTGTTAAGTCCCCTAGGACGTTGGATCCAGCATTCCTGTTAAGTCCCCTAGTATGTGATGTGTGAGCCAGCTAATCACACTTTAGATACTTCTCAGCCATGCTCAGTGTCTGCTCTACCATGTATGTGTGAGCCAGCTAATCACACTTTAGATACTTCTCAGCCATGCTCAGTGTCTGCTCTACCATGTATGTGTGAGCCAGCTAATCACACTTTAGATACTTCTCAGCCATGGACTGAACAGGAATGCTGGATCACAGGCACCAGGGGACTGAACAGGAATGCTGTATCACACGTACCAGGGGACTGAACATGAATGCTGGATCGCACGTACCAGGGGACTGAACAGGGATGCTGGATCACACGTACCAGGGGACTTAACAGGAATGCTGGATCACACATACCAGGGGACTTAACAGAAATGCTGGATCACACGTACCAGCATTCCTGTTCAGTCCCCTGGCACGTGTGATCCAGCATTCCTGTTAAGTCCACTGGTACGTGTGATCCAGCATTCCTTTTCAGTCCCCTAGTATGTGTGATCCAGCATTCCTGTTCAGTCGCATTCCTGTTCAGTCCCCTGGTACGGGTGATCCAGCAGTCCTGTTCAGTCCCCTAGTATGTGTAATCCAGCACTCCTGTTCAGTCCCCAAGTATGTGTGATCCAGCATGCCTGTTCAGTCGCATTCCTGTTCAGTCCCCTGGTACGGGTGATCCAGCATTTCTGTTCAGTCCCCTGGTGCATGTGATCCAGCATTCCTGTTCAGTCGCATTCCTGTTCAGTCCCCTGGTACTTGCGATCCAGCATTCCTGTTCAGTCCCCAGGTACGTGTGATCCAGCATTCCTGTTCAGTCGCATTCCTGTTCAGTCCCCTGGTACTTGCGATCCAGCATTCCTGTTCAGTCCCCAGGTACGTGTGATCCAGCATTCCTGTTAGGTCCACTGGTACGTGTGATCCAGCATTCCTTTTCAGTCCCCTAGTATGTGTGATCCAGCACTCCTGTTCAGTCCCCTAGTACGTGTGATCCAGCATTCCTGTTAAGTCCCCTAGTATGTGTGATCCAGCACTCCTGTTCAGTCCCCTGGTACGTGTGATCCAGCATTCCTGTTAAGTCCCCACTGTACTTTTTATAAGGAGAAAACTAACCTAACAAGTAGAAATAGCCATTGCGAGAATTTCCTTCCTTGATAAAAATCTGATGACAACTACTTTATATAGGCTATTTCAGTGATGTAATACAGGCATATAAAGAATATTAAATGTGATTCAAACTTCTGTCTGTTTAAAGAGTCCCTGACTGTAACTACTTTTGGAGATTGGTGATTCATCTCCCTGCTATTGGAATCTCAGAGGGTCACTGACACATGGAGATTCCTGTGATGGGTAATGTTTTTTCTTCTTCCGTACGAATCCCAGGAGGTAAATCAAAAGTTGTCTTTAAATAAAATAAGATAAAAGTGGGTAGACTGTCTTCTTTCTGACAAAGTTTGAATGACCACAATGAAGTGAGGACAAAGTGTGGGCAAGCTTTTTAATAAATATCAGAGAGGACGTCAAATCTGGATAGAAATGATGTCTTAGGGTCCATAAATACGTGATAAGTTGCCAACAGCGATGGCCTGGGAATGGGGTACAGGGCCCCAGCCTCCGGGTCCAGACATCGCTGGACATGATCTATATTTTGTGGGACAGTTCTCAGGGAATGACATCACGAGTGGATAATGTCCGCTACTACCAGGCATCTGACACGGCCACAGAAACACATGTAACACGCCGATAAACATGTCACAATGTTCACAGTTATTACACTCCGGGGAGCCATATATCAATTTTATCTTGATGTTAAAGAATAATAAACCTTAATACCAAAAACTTGAGGTTTTTTTCTCAGTTTTTTTTTCCTCAGTTTTAATCTGTTGATCAAGAATCTCAACAGTTAAAGAAAATTAATGGAATGTATTTTCTACGGTTTTCCTGTTGCAAAAATATTATGATAGATTAAGCACTTACGATGCAAGTCTAAATTCCTGTTAACAGTTGATGATGACAGGAATATAAATCCTAGCCTTGGAAGGTAATGATAAGGATTAATATCAAAATTGAGATATGAAAATGATATACTGTATATTACTTCCGAGCGCAGATTTTAGGATTTTAACACAAAAACTTATTTAATCTTTTCCAGGGAGACAGGCAAGTCATAAATTTGGTTATATTTCTGTTTGATTTGATAACTTCAGATGGACTGTTTACTGTCAAGATACATAGCAAGGGAGATAATTCTGATTTGGAATACAATTTAAGTAACTTTGGAATCAAACCACAGCTGAGAATGAAAGCCAGAAAAACAGATTTGAAATAAGACATGACTGACGTCTATCGTTACTATTGATCGTCACAGTAGAAACACTGTGCAATCAAATTAAAGTTGATCTATAAAAAAATGTTTTCTGAACTATCAACAATTTTCTTCAGCAGCCACCTCAGGAAAATAAACTAAATACAAAATGTTTGAGGTAAAATTGATAATGGCAGTGTTTTAATTACTTTTCAAGTTCTAAATTGTCAATTACAACTGACATTTTATTAAAAAATTTACCTCAATAACAGATTTTCAGAGTTATCTCCCTTACTTCACTGTTGAATATATTATAATTTATCTTAAAAACGCTCGTGAGTCATACACCCACCTGTACAAATATATAACACACTGAGCATTATCCAATGAATCACACACTTCATTAGTAAATTATGTGTAAATTATGTCTATACAAATATTGAGACAAGTCACAATCGTCAATTGCCATTCTGGTTCAATTGGCAAGAACGCACCCACCCCCCACCCCCACCC